>NW_016910581.1:1143430-1271602 GCF_001483705.2 Eufriesea mexicana
CGGAAGAGCATTGGAATTTGAATCAACAGTGAACAAAGCAGTCCAGCGTCTACATTACTGTGATCATGGCTGCACTAAGTGCTATGTTGTCAATTTTAAACTTCTGGGCGGATAATGGAGCTTCATTTTTTATTCTTGATCTGCAGTAACATGTACATCGCCGCCTAACGGATTAATACAACGGCAGCAGTGCACTGTTGTTAGATGTACTAATCTTCGTTCTGTCTATTGTGAATGTCGCTAGCCATAAACGTACTATACATGGGTTATACTAGAATACCTTAGCATCTCTATCATCAGTGAACAAAGTAGTCCATCGTCTACCATACTACCATGATGGCTGCACTCAATACTGTGGTGTTAACGGTTAATACCTCAAGGCATGGTGGAAATGTATTTCGTCATTCTAAATATGTCACAGAATTTAATCACCACAGAACACGGTAATCCAGCGGCTACAGTACTATATCCGCGGTTGTAATAAGTGCCGTAGTGACAACTGGAAATATCTCAATGCATAACCGCAATATACAACGTTCATTCCGGAATTGCTTTGGAATTTACGTCATCAGAGAGCATAGTTGCTGAACGGCTACAATACTGTGATAACGGCGGTGCTCATTACTGTGTTGCCGTTTATTAATGTCTCGAGGGTTAGCGGATCTGCATTTCTCGTCCTAGAGTCGCAATGGATTATACATAATCAGTGAACAGTCCAATCCAACGGCAACAGTGATCTGTTGGAGGATTTATTAAATTCCGTAGTGTCAGTTGTATATGTCATAAGCCATAAGCGCACTATGCATAGGTTATTCTTGAAACACTTTCGAATTTACGTTATCTGACAACAGAGTTGTCCAACGGTTGCATTACTGTGATGGTTGCTGTACTCAGTACATTGTAGTCAATTGCTCATGTCTCGAGACTAAGTGGATCTGTATCTTGCTATCTCAGAGTTTTTATGGAATTTAAATCATCATTGAACAGTTAAATCCAACGGCTACAGTCCTATATTGGTGAATGTACTCAGATACTTACTGTCAATTGTAGACATCACTAGCCATAACCGTAGCATACATTGATTATTCTAGAATTGCCTTGGAACAGATATTATCCTTGAACGCAGCAGTACAACGGCTACATAATTGAAATGATGGCTCTCCTCATTGCTGTGATGTGAATTGTTTATTTCTCGAGGTACAGTGGAACTTCATTTTTCATTCGACAATTGCTGTAGGAAATACAACTTCAGTGACTAATTTAATCTCACGGCAGCAGTGCTCTCCTTGTAGACATACGATGTACCGTACAGTCAAATTCAAATATCTCTAGCCGTAAGCGTAGTAAACATTGCTTATTGTAGAATTTCTTTGTAACTGACATTATGAGTGAACAAAGTTGGCCAACCGTTACAATCCTGTGATGGTGAGAGATCTCAGTACATTGTTACCTGTCGTTAATGTATCGAGGGATAACGGACATGTACATTGACTTTCTAGAATTGTTGTAGATTCAATATCATCACTGAACATGTCAATCCAGTAGCGGCAGTGCATTACTGGTGAATGTAGTGTGTATCGTACACTCAGTTGTAAACATCACCGGCAATAACCGTTCTATGCATATGCTATTCTAGAATTGCTTTGCATTTTACGTCATCAGTGAGCACAGTAATCCAACGGCTATTGTTCCGCGATGACGCCTGTACTCGGTACTGTGTTCCCAACTGTTCATTTATCGGGGGCTAATGGGTCTATTCATTGTCATATCAGAAATGCTATAGAATTTAGGTCATCTGTGAAGAAAGTAATACAAATGGACCAGAACAGCGATGATGGCTGTACTCGACATTATGTTTTCAATTGTTGATATCTTGAGCGATAATTGGTCTGCATATTGTCATTCTATAGTTGTAATAAAATAAATATAATCACTGCACATGCTAATCCAACGGCAACATAGATCTATTGGTGTTTGAACTAAGTACTAAGTAAGTGAAATATAAATATCGCTTCCCATGGCGGTAACGTAACCCGATTGCTTCAGAATTGCTTTGGAATTCACATTATTAGTAAGCAAAGAAGTCCAGCGCCTACAGTGCTGGGGTGATCGCTGTACTCATAATGTGATGTCAATTGTTTATAGCTCGAGAAGTAATAGATGTGTCCTTTTTCATTCTTGAATGGTTGCAGAATATAAATCATCGGAGAATATATTAATCCAGCGGCAACAGTGCTCTATGGTAGATGCACTAAGCACTGCACTAACAATTGTAAATATCACTAGCCATAAATGTTCTATACATAGGCTATTCTGGAATTGATGTGCAAACTACGTCATCAGTGAGGAAGGCTATCCAACGATTGTGGTACAGTGATGAGAGCTCTACTCTGTACTGTGTTGTCAACTGTTCATGTATCGAAGAATAATGGATCTGTTCTTCGTCATAACAGAATTGCTATACAATTCAAATCATGAGTGAACAGAGTAATCCAGCGGCAGCAGTACAGTGGCCATGGCTGCACTCACTTTTGTGTAGTCAGTCGTTAATACATCGAAGGATAATGAATCGGCACTTTGTCATTCTATAATTGTTACAGAATAAAAATCATCACAGAACACGTTAATCGGCAATCGGCAACAGTGCATTATTGGTGGATGTACAAGGTACCGTACTCTTAGTTATAAATATCACTAGAAACAGCCGCTCTATGCATATGTTATTCTACAACTTCTTTGCAAGTTACGTAATGAATGGGCAAAGTAATCCGAAGGCTACAGTTCTCTGGTAGTGGCTGCACTCTGTTCTGCGTTGTCTACGGTTCATATATAGACGGATAATGTATCTGATACTTGTCATACTCGAATTGCTATATAATGTATGACATCAGTGATCAAAGTGATCCAACGGCAGCAGTACAGTGATTATGGCTGCACTCAGTGTTGTGTTGTCAATTGTTAATACTTCGAGAGATAATGGATCAGTACTTTGGCATTCTATAATTGTTATAGAATGAGAATCATCACTGAAGAGGTTAGTCCTACGGCAACTGTGATTTATTGGTGCATGTACTAAGTACCGCACCCTCAACCGTAAATGTCACTAGCAACAACCGTGCTACGCTTTCGTTATTCTAGAATTGCATTGCAGTTTACGTAATCAGCGAGCAAAGTATACCAACGGCTACAGTGCAGGGATGGCAGCTGTACTCAGTATGACTTGACGCATAATGGATCTGTCTTTCCATTCTCGAATTGCTGCATGATATAAGTCATCAGAGAACAGATTAATCCAACGGCAACAATGCTCTGTTGGTAGATGCACTAAGCATCGCAAAGACAATTGCAAACGTTGCTAGCCATAACCGTTCCGTACATAGGTTATTCTAGAACTTTTTTGCTATTTACGTCATCAGTGAGCAAAGTAATCCAACGGCTACCGTACTCCGGTGATGGCTGCACTCAGCACTGTATTGTCTACATTCCATATATCGAAGGATAGTGGACCTGACCTTGGTCATACTAGAATTGCTATTTAACTTAAATCATCAGTGAACAGAGTTTTCAAACGGCAGCAGTACAGTCATGATGGCTGCACTCTGTATTGTGATGTCAATTGCGAATATCTCAGGGGATAATGAATCTGTCTTTTGTCATCCTAGAACTGCTATAGAATATAGATGATTACGGACCAGATTAATCCAACGGCTACAGTGCTCTGTTAGTGGATGTACCAAGTACCGCCCTGCAAGCTGTGCGTATCTCAAGCCGTAAACGTACTACACATTGATTACTCTGGAATTGATGTGGAGTTTAGATAATCACTAAGCAAAGAAATCCAACTGATTCTACTCTGTACTCTGTTGTGAATTGTTAATATATGGAGGGATAATGGACCGTACTTCTGGCGTCCTAGAGTTGCTGTAGAACCTAAACCTTCATTGGGCACACAACACGGCGGTTACAGTACCGTGATGATTGCTCTTCTCACTACTGTGTTGTCAACTAATAGCATCACGAGCAATAATGAGTTTGCACTTTTCATTCTTGATCTGGTATGGAACCTACATCATCAGTGAACAGATTAATCAAACAGCAGCGGTGCACTCTGGATAGCTATACTCGGTACTGCTTTGACACATGTCAACATTTGCAGCTAGAATTGCGCTAACTATTGATAACTCTACAATTGCCGACAAACTTATATTGACTGCGAACAGAATAAATCAAGGTCCATATCATTGTGTAGATGGCTACACTAAGTACCCTATTGTCACTTGTTGACATCAGTACAGATACATGCTCTATCTATTGATCATTCCAGTATTTCTATTGAGTTTAGTCGACATTGAACAGATTTTCCCAATGGATACAGTGCCCCGTTGGTGGATTTTCTTAGTACCGCTGAGTCAATTGAGAATTTCTGTAACCATAACAGCACTATAACTTATTATTTCGGAACTGCCGTGGAATATAAATCACCAATGAACAAGTTACTCCAACTTCTACAGCACTGCGATGATAGATATACTTGGTACAGTGGTGTAGAGTGTTAACGTCTTGAGCCATAGTGGATCAGGATTTGGACTTTCTAGAAATTCTATAGAAATTACATTACCAGTGATCATAGTAAAGCAACGGCTACAGTACTCTGATGATGGCTGCACAAAGTACTCCGATGTCAATTGGTAATATCTCAAGGGATAATCTATCTGTATTTTTTCATTATGGAATTGATGTAGTGCATAAGTCGTCAGTGATGAAGGTAACCCAACGGTGACCGTACAGATATGATGGCTATCCTTAATACTGTGTTGTCAATTGTTAATACCTCGAGGGCTAATTGATACATGCTCTGTTATTCTAGAATTGCTATAGAAACCAAGTCATCAATGAACAGGTCAATCCAAAGGCCACTGTTCCCTGTTGGTGCATGTACTATCCTCCGTACAGACAATGGCGAATATCTTTAGCCGTAACTGACACGTACAATGACTATGCTAGAATTACTGAGGAACTTACATCGTCAGTGGAGGAGTTAATCCAACGGCAACAGTACTGCGTTGCTTTGGCTCTGCCCTGTTCTGCGTTGTGAACTACTACGGTCTCGATGGTTAATGCATACGTCCCTTTCATTACATTCTGTGATCACATTCGTTACAGAATTTAAGTCATCGGTGAACAGATTCATCATACGGCTACCTTGCTCTGTTGATGACCATACACTGTACTGCTTTGACACATGTCAATGACTACAGCAAAAGTTCCTTCGTTCATTCGTCATTCTACAATTGCTGGAGAACTTGGATGTCCAGCGATCATATTAATTCACATGCTATATTATTGTGTAGATCACTGCACTCAGTACTGTATTGTCATTTGCCAACATCACTACCGATGTATGTCCTGTAGGTTGATCATTCTACAATTGCTATAGGGTCCCTATCATCGGAGAAGAGATCAATCGAATGACGTCAATGCTCTGTCGGTGGATTTAACATGTTTCGTGCAGACAATTTTAAATATCTCAAACCGCAACGGAACTATAGAATGATTATGCTACAGTTGCTTTGGACATTGTGTCATCAGTGGAAGAATTAATCCAGCGACCACAATAGTGTGATGGTGGTTGTTCTCAGTACTGCATTGTCGACACGATACATCCGGATCGACAGTGGATGTACCTATTGTCATTTTAGAATGTATATGGTAATAAAATCATCAGTATGGAACTTTGTACAACAGCTCCAGCGTTCTGGTGGTGAAGGCACTAACTACCGTGCTACCAATTCTAAACATCTCTAGCAATAAATGATGTGAACGTTGGTTATGCCAGAATTACTGCGGAAATTATATCATCAGCGAACAAATTATTACAGCAGCTACAGTACTGTCATGGTCGCTATACTCAGTGGCGTGTTGTCAATTGTTAACATCTCGAGCGAGAATGGATTTCTCTCTTTTCATTCAGGAATTGCTGTAGGACTCAAGGTATCATTCCAGATATCTTTCCAACGGCTACAGTGATATGTTGTTGGCTGTACTACGCACCATACAGCCAATTGTAGGTGTCGCTAGTCATATCTGATATATACACTGATTATTCTTTAAAAACTGTGGAATTAAAATCATCAGTGCTCAAATTAGCACAACCTCTACAGTACCTTGACGTTGGTGGTACTCAACACTGTTATAACAAATGCTAACATATCTAGCGATCGTGAATCTGTCACTTGTCATCCTAGAGTTGTTATAGAACATAAATTGTCAGTGAACAGATTAGTCAAACGGCTGCAGTACTCCGCTGATGTGTATGAATTGGACTGTATAGACATATGTCAAATTCGCCAGCGACTATTGCTCTGTCCATCGACCATTGTTCAATTGCTGAAGAACTTAGATGATCCGCAGGCATAGAAATTCACTGGCTATATTATCGTGTCGACGAGTGCTCTCAGTACCGTATTACCATCTCCCAATGGCAATACCAATATCTGTCATATCCATAGTTCATTCTAGACATGCTGTAGAATTTAAATCATCAATGGACAAGTTAATACAACTGCGCGAATGCTCTGTTGATGGCTGTACTCAGTCTGTATTGACATGCGCCAATGTCGCCAGCGACGACATCAATCACCGTGAACACTTAACAATTGCAGAATTACTAAGACGATTAGGGAACAGTCTAATTGAATGTCAATTGCATTGTTTAGCCGGCAACTCTCATTACGCTACTGCTGCATGTCAGTAACAATACATATGTACGATTAATCCGTCGACTATTCTAGAATGTCTACAGATCTTAAATCAACAATGAACTCATTAATCCAGCGGAGGCGGTGTTCTCTAGGTGGAAGTAAAGTGTACCGTACGGCCTGTTGTAAATGTCTCTAGCCATATCTGTTGTACAGATTGATTATTCTGGAATTGCTATTAAATTCAATTCACCAGTGAACAAATTGTGTCGACAGCTACAGTACAGTGATGATGGTTGTACTCACTACGGTTTTGTCAATTGTTAATATCGCGAGCGATAATGGATCAGTCCCTTGTCATGCCAGAGTTGTTATAATACTTCAGCCATCATTGGACAGATTAATCCAACGGCTACAATACACTCTTGGTGGGTGTACTAAGTACAGTACTGTCAATTGTAAGTATCTCCAGCCATAACTGAACTATACATTGATTATTCGTGAGTTACTGTAGAATTTAAGCCATAAGGGAACAAATTAATCCAACGGCAACTGTACTGTAATGATGGCTGTACACAGGACGGAGTTGTCTATCGTAAATATCCCTAGCGATAATGGATCTGTCTTTTGCATTCTAAAATTGCTATATAACTTAAATCATCAGTGAGCAGATTAATCCAACGCACATTTCTGCATTTGCGGCTATACTCAGCACGCTGTTGCGATTGAAAATGTCTCTGGCGATAATTGATCTAACCATTGACAATTCTAGGATCTCAGTAGTAATTAGATGATCTTTAAATAGAATTATCCAATGGATGTAGCACGATGTAGGCGACTATACTCAGTACTGCGTTATCGATTGTATACGTATGAAGCGATAATTGATGTATGGGATGATCATTAGGGAAATGCTATGCAGCCTAAGTCATTAGCGAATAGATTAATGCGCTCGGTACATTACTGTGCAGACGGCTACACTCAGTACCGCGTTGCCATTCATCCCTGTCTCCGGCGACAATTTATATACACATTGATAATTATTGTAAAGCTTTAGATGTAAGACGAGCAGCACAAGCATTGCACCAACGGTTGTGGGACTGCATTGATTGCTATACTGACTAAATTATTGTCAATTGTTTGTATCTCTGGCAATAATTTTTATGTCCATTGATCGCTACTGAATTGCTATAGAATACAAGAGGTCCGTCCGTAGATTAAAACAATTTTTGTAGAATTGCCTATATTCCTATACTCATTTCATTATAGTCAGGTTTTAATGACTCTTGCAGTAACTTATCTATAAATTGCTCATATTGGAATTGCTATAGGAATTAAATGAACAGTGAATATTTTAACGCATAGGATACTTTACTCTGAAGATTCACATGGGTCTCTGTAGATGGCTATACTGGTTAGTGAAATGTCATTTCATAACATCTATGGCGACGATCAATATTCCCATTGATCACTCTAGAATTGCTACAAGAAGTGGAGGTTCAGTTTATAGATAATTACAAGTACCATAGATCTGTTTAGAGGTATATACTCATTTCTGTATTGTCAGTTGTTAATACCTCTAGCTATAATTGACCTATCCATTGACCATCCTAGGATTGCTACTGAATTTACGGCGGATATATTATACCGATGGCTATGATACCAAGTGGATGGCTGTACACAGTACCCTACCTTCAATTGTTAATTTTTCTAGCTATAATGCACCTACCCATTGATCATTCTAGAATTGCTGTAGGAATAAGATAATTAGTATATAGATTGACACAATGGCCCTAATGTTGTATAGGTGGCAGTACTCGGTACGGTACAGTCAATTGCTAATATCTCTGGAGTTAATGGATCTATTCATTGATCCTTCTAGCATTGTTACAGAATTCTCATGATCAATGAATGGATTAATCCATTGGCTATAATACAGGACAGGTGGCTATACTCAGCAGTGTTCTTTCAATCGTCAATACATCTGGCGATGATTGATCCGCCCGTTGATCATCCTGGGATTGCCGCAGAACTTCTATAGTCTGTCAATAGCTTATAGGAATTGGTATAGTCCTACGTTCGTGGCTATACTCATCACTGTATTAGCTAGCGATTATAGATCTGTCCGTTCATCGATATAGAGTTAACTTAGAATTTGTATGATCATTGAAAAGATAAATTCAATGGCTGCGGCACTGTAATTATGACTATAATCAGCAATGTCCGGGCAATCGTTATTGTCTCTAGCCATAATTGATCTATCTATAGATGATTCTTTATTTGCTGCGCAATTTATATTATCAGGGAATACTTCAAACCATTTTATGACATTGGCTATAGGACTAGGCTTTTGGCTAAACTGATTACCGTATTTTCAACTGTTATCATCTCAAGCGATAATATATGTATCCATTGATCATTATAAAATTTCTATATAGAAATAGGATGATCACTATATATGTTGACCCAATGGCTATGGTAATGTGCTGACGGCTGAGCTCAGGAACTAGTAGCTAGTTGCTAATATTTCAAGCGACTGGTCAGTGAATAGATTATTGAAATGCATATAGTAATGCGTAGATGGCTATAGTCTGTATTGTATTCCTGATTGTTAGTTTCTCTAGACCCAATTGCTCGACCCACTTATAATCATAGGATTGCTATTTCATTAAAATGATCCGTGAGTAGATTCATGCAATGGCTATAGTACTTCGTAGAGGGCTATACACAGTACTGTATTCTCGACTGTTTTCTTCTCTAGAAATAAATGAACCACACATTAGTAAATCTATAATACCTATAGAAATTACATAAAGAGTGAATAGATTAGTGCAATTGTAATAGCACTGCCTGGGCGCCAATATTCAGTACTGCTGCGATAGTTGCCTATATCTCCAGCGACAATTGACCTATCCGCCGGTTAATCTAGAACTGCTATAGAATTTAATAGTCTGTGAATAGGTCAATCCTATTGCTACCGTTCAATGCCGATTGTTATACCCAGTACTCTATTGCTAATTTCCAATGTCTCCAGCGATAACATCAACCCGCTGATCATGCTAGGATTCCCATAGAAACTTCATGGTCAGTGAGTGGATTAATCCAATGGATGTGGTACAGTTTAGATGGCCACAGTCTGTGGTGTACTGCACACTGTTAAAGTCCCCAGAGGTACCTGATCCATCCATTCATAGTCGTTGTATTGCTGTGGAATTTACATGATAACTAAAAAAATTTGTGCAATGGCTATAATGCTGCGTGTGTGGCTACACTATGTACTGCATTATCTGTTGCTAATGTTTCAAATGAAAATTGATATATCCATTGGTCAATAAAGAATTGCTAATAATTGACAGTATCGGTGAATAGATTAATGCAATGGATATGAAAATGTGCAGGTGGCTACAATCTGTATTGCTAATTGTTAATATCTCTAGAGATGACTGATCAATCCATTGATAATTCTTGAAATACTGTGGGATTTAAATGATAACTGAATTGATTAATACAGTAGCTACTGTACTGCGCTGATGGTAGTGCGCTAAGCATCTTTGATAATCCTTATATATCTGGCGAGAATTGACCTGTTTATTGAAAATTCTGGAATTGCTGTAGAATATTAATGATCAACGAATTCATTAACACAATGGCCATAGTACTGCGTGGATGGCTATACTAAGTTCTGTATTATTATTTGTTACTCTCCCTATACATTGATGATACTTGAGCTGCTGTAGAATTGAATTACCAGCGAAACTATTATTGCAGTGGCTATAGTCTTTTGACGGTGGCTCTAACATGTACTATATTCTCAATTGACAATATCCCCAGAGATAGATGGTAAATCCATTGATCATTCTAGGATTGCCTTTCAATTTATGTGGTCAGTGAAGAGATTAGTACAGCGGCTATAGCGCTGCGTAGATGGGTATAATAAGTGCTGCACTATCAATTGTTAATACTTAAAGAGAAAATTCATCGGTCTGTCGATCAATTTAGAATTGCTATCGAATTACCGTGATCACTGATGATAACTGAATTGATTAATACAGTAGCTACTGTACTGCGCTGATGGTAGTGCGCTAAGCATCTTTGATAATCCTTATATATCTGGCGAGAATTGACCTGTTTATTGAAAATTCTGGAATTGCTGTAGAATATTAATGATCAACGAATTCATTAACACAATGGCCATAGTACTGCGTGGATGGCTATACTAAGTTCTGTATTATTATTTGTTACTCTCCCTATACATTGATGATACTTGAGCTGCTGTAGAATTGAATTACCAGCGAAACTATTATTGCAGTGGCTATAGTCTTTTGACGGTGGCTCTAACATGTACTATATTCTCAATTGACAATATCCCCAGAGATAGATGGTAAATCCATTGATCATTCTAGGATTGCCTTTCAATTTATGTGGTCAGTGAAGAGATTAGTTCAGCGGCTATAGCGCTGCGTAGATGGGTATAATAAGTGCTGCACTATCAATTGTTAATACTTAAAGAGAAAATTCATCGGTCTGTCGATCAATTTAGAATTGCTATCGAATTACCGTGATCACTGTATACATTAATGCACTGGCGTTAGTACTACGTAGATGGCTACATTTCCCTGAAAATGCTACTCTCAGGACTCTATAGTCAGCTGTCAATATCTCATGCGGTAATTGATACAGCGATTTATCATTCCAGAAATGCTATGGTAGTTAAATGATCAGAGAGTATATTAATCCAATGGCTGTAGTACAGTGTGGGTGGATATACACAGCCAGGTGTTGTAGATTGTCAACATCTCTCGCGATTTCTGAAGTATCCATTTATCATTTTATAATTGCAGTAAAGTATTGATGAGCAGTGGATTGTCTAATCCATCGCCTGCAGTACTGTGCCCATGGCTATACTGAAAACTGTAATTGCAATTGCTGATATATGAAGCGACATCTATGTGTTGATCAATGAAGAATTGCTACAGAATTGACAAGGCAGTGAATAGATTAATGCTATGTATGTGGTACTGTTTAGATGGCTATACCCTCTAGTGCTTTCTTAACTGTTAATGTCTCTAGATATAATTGATCCGTCCACTGACAATTCTTTAATTGCTGGGTAATTGAATATGAACCGAATATATTTATTCAATGGTCCTATTAATGCGTAGGTGGATATACTTGCGCTAAGGTGGAAGCACTTAGTTCTGTTTACTCAACTTTGAATATCTGCAGCGACAATTGGTGTAGCTATTGATTATTATTGAATTGCTATGAAAGGTAAATGGTCAGTGAATATTTTGATGCCATGAATGTAGTGCTGCGTAGGTGGCTATACTAAGTACAGTTTTGTTGGATGTTATCGTCTCTAGCAATAATTGATCTTTCCATTTGTCATTCCAGAACAGCTATTCCATTTATGTGATCAGCGAATAAATCATTCCAATGGCTACAGTGCTATGCTGAGGACTAAACTTAGTATTGTATTGTCAATTGGCAATATGTCGAAGGATATAGATTCTTATTCCCTGCTGTGGAATAAGAATCATAACTGCATAGATTATCACAAATGATTTAGTGTTTTGTAGCCGGCTTTACTCATGATCATTCTAGAACTGCTGTGGAATTTAAATGATCGGTGAATGGATTGATGCAATACCTATGGTACAGCGAAGATGGTTATACTCAGTACCATATGAAGAAATGACAATTTTTCTGGCGATAACTGATATATCCGATGGTTCTTCAACAATTTTTATAGTACTCAGGTGATCAGTGAATAGGATAATTGAATGGCATTAGTACAGTATTGATGCCTGCACACGGGACAGAATTGTCTATAGTTGGTGCCTCTAGCGATAACTGACCTATCCATTTATCATTCTAATGCTGCTGTCAAATTTATATGTTCTATAAGCAGATTTATCACATGACACTTACAGTACGAAGACGGCTATACTCGGTACGGTATTGTCGACTGTCAATTTCTCTATAAATAATTGATCCTATCATTGCTCATTCTTGAGTAGCTGTTGTACTAAGGTTATCTGCAAGTAGATTAATGCAATTGCAATGGCACTGAAAGGATTTCTATACTCAGCATCGTACTGTCACTTGTTAATCTCTCTGGCGATACATGAAATATCAACTGGTCATCCTAAAACACCTGTGGAAGTCGTATAACCAGTGAATAGACTTATCCAATGGCTACAGGAACGTGTCGATGGATATACTGAGTAACGTATTGTCAATTGTCAACTTCCCTGGCGAGGATTTATTTAGCCATTGATCGTTCAATAATTAATTGCAGAATTTAAATGCTCATTGGATAGATCACCCAAATGGCTGTAGTACAGTATTGGCGGTTACGCTCAGCAATTTGTCTTCAATTGTTAATACCTCTGGCGATAATTGATCCATCCATTAACCATCCTTGTATTGCTATAGAATTTAGTATGTCGGCGCGTAGGTTAATAAAATGGATATATAATTTTGTAGGCGGATATACCCACTTCTGTACTACCAATTATTGATGTCTCTGACGCCAGTTGATTTAACCCTTCGTCATTCTATCGTCGTCATAGAATTTGGAAGCCCGGTAAATAGATTATACACATGCAAATAATAAAGTGTAGATGGTTACAGCCAGTACTGTATATTCAATTGCTACATCTGAAGCCATAATTGGTCTATCCTTTGACCATTCTGGAATTGCTACAGTATTTAACGATCAGTGCATAGGATAATCCAATGGCGATGATAATATTCATTTGCATTTAGCGCCTATGCTTACTCTGCTGCTCTCTTCTGCAGTTTGGTGCACAATGCAATGCTCCTCTCTGGATATGTTTGGGACGGTAGCGCTTACAGGGTTACGTCAGAATAGGGTAATACATGAGTCTGCCTTATTCGCTGCGATACGGCGGTTTCCATCGATGTAGTATGACTGCTATCCTCTGCTGCGCTACGCTTCGCACGGATATGTTCGACTCTGGCAAGGTTAGGATGTGCAACGGTGGGTAATGCTAGAATATGAATCGGTGCTTTGCACTGCGACCAGTGGTATTCGGCTCTTTAGCATGCTGTGCTACGCTCTGCTGTCGTCAACTGCACCATGCCGTGCTCAACTGTGGATAGGCAAGGATAGGAAGGTATGGGTGTGGAATCTGTGCTTTTCGCTAGTATTCTCTGCTATTTGGAGTATAACAATGCTCTCCGGCTATCTGCGATGTGTTCCTGCGTCCCGCTGGTCCCTGCTGCGGGTAGGTTACGGAGAGTTTTGTACCTGACGTTCGGTTATGACAGGCTTGGGTTAGTTAAGATAGGATATATTCGGAATCTGCATTTTGCCTGCTATTCGATGGATTCTGCGATTTATTGAGGCCTGCAAGGCTTTCCAACGCCGTGCCTTGCACTGCTGCCGTTAGGCTCTATTGCGACAGGGTAGGATAAGTTTGGATAGGTTATGTCGGCTTTGGTTAGGAATTTGTGCTTTTGGCTTATCTTCGGTGTATGCGGCGCTTCATTGTGCTCTGCTGTCCTCTGATGCCCTTTCCTGCGCTCTGTTGTGCCTTACTGTGGGTTATGCTAATTGAGGAGTCTGTGCTGTTTGCAGCTGTTCGTCGGTATTCGAAGCATCACTGGCCTCTGTTTTGCTCTCCTGCACCCTAGTGCGCCCTCCTGCGATCGGATGCACACTGAAGTGCTCTGCTGTGTTTGCGGTCTTATCCAATGTTGTGCCGGGTACAGAAGTGCTGTGCTGAGGTGACGGCACAGCTGGGAGTGCTGCTGTCCTGTGCAGTAGTGTGCTATGCGGTTATATTCGGCGCTATATATTGCTGTGCGTTGCTGTGCCACGTTCTGCATCGCGCTGCAGTTGTGGTAGAACTTAAAGAACTCATTCAGAAATAATCGGTGTTCCCTATTTCCATTCAGATGCGCCATGCATTCCGGATGAAGCCTGTGATCGGCGAAAACAGTAACAGTGGGCAAAAATTCAACAGCTCATTCCGAAGGAGCAGCAGATCCTGCACAATACACTTGTGGATACTCCTGTTAGCTTGCAATTCCAGCCTTTGCACTGCAAATATCGTTTTCGGGTGAGCTTCGAGCTTATAATACTACGCGCAATAGAAAATGAAGAACGGAAATCGGAAGGGTAAAATTTTGTGTCATAATTGAGACAGGAATGGATGATAGTTAATCCAAAGTTCCTTCAAGCTGATGATGGCAATCCGTTCAATGCGAAGGTCAAGGAAAATTGCATTAAAATTATTTCCTTAGACGTAGGTAACGGAATTAAGTTGATTGTATAAAGAAAATGTGGGCATGCTATTAACAAAAGGAGTACAATACCAGAATCAAGATACTCCTATCTAGTATAAGCGTCATTAGTGAAGTACATAGCCAATGATAATAGTGTTTAATATGATAATTGATCATATACATAGCGTTAACCAATTGGCAGACTTCAATAGTCTTTGTAATAGAATTAAAGGGTTAATTGATTAAATTCATTCCAAAATTCGGCAGTACGTACTTCGTCCGATATAAGAATTGTGCTCGTATTTTTCAAGTAGCATATGCGTAGGGCATTTCGACTATGTCATATATCTTTTATATGTCCGTGGTTTGGAAACGAGACGAGGTTAATTTGTTGATTCAGGTGACCGCATTTATTAACAAAATATCCTTAATATTATTGCGTAATACTTACATAATTCGTCCTTAGAAGCCAATGCGCCACAAGCCCTCAAGCTAATCGCTAAATTCATCCCTCCCTTCAATCTCAGCCCTTCCACTCAACTACTACTTAGGCAGTGCACTCTCCTTCCTTGCCCTTTATTCTGTAGAAAAAAAGCCGTACACCTCATCCCTGATAATCCAAATAAAAATAGTTGAGAAAGAACGAAAGGGTGGAGAGACAGAGGTCGCACGCATCCTCCTCTTTTCATCCGAGCACCCTACCTTCAGCCTCGTCTTCTAGCCTCCAATTCCATCGTCCCATTCTATTAAACCGCTCGTCGTTCCGTCATGCGTTTTTCCTTGCGAATCGATTATCTCTCCTTTGACTTCACGATGTCTACATCCACTCAATTCCGTCAATTAATTAGTACTTAATGGACACGTCTTGAACTACATTCTCCATCGCCATGGTGACGCAGGCACCGAGAAACTACGACGGATTTGGGGAAATGGAAGGCATGCGAAATCTATATGACGGTCAAATTTTGTACTCGTCTTAACGAATGACTATATTCCGGGCTGTGGTTTGTGAAACTTGGGGAGAAAGTAGTCATGACTTGGGACAGAATTTATCGCACAGCATGCGACGGAATAACAGCCCAGCCTTCAGATTTCTATGTTCCTTACATCGAAATTCATTGTACGCACTTGTCACATACGTATTCGCTTAGTGTCTTCAGTCTTTAACACAGCAAACGAACATTAGCTAGCATCTGCAATTCCTTCTGCAAGTTTTACCGGTTCATGTGAAAAGTCGCGGTAACGTAACAGTGCATGGCGAACGTGTCATCAAGAAGACAGGACAAAGAGGGTACGATATTCGAGATGCCTCAATTTTAAAATCTTCCATAATTCAATGTGGTGAATCCGAATTTAGGTGCAAATACTTGTTACCATGTTACGTCTATGAAACGAATAAATAGAAGTAATTGATTTTTGCTATTTCTATTTTTCCCTACGCTAACGTATCCCCTCCAATCGAATTTGTCTATGATCAAAAGTAATTTCTTTTTACCGATATAAACCGCCCAGAAGTTATTCGAAAAGCAGAAAAAATTAGAGAGCGGGCTATCTTGTCGTATAATGTAGCTATTGGCGTTTCATTTCATGATAAATTTCTTCCTCTTTTGTCTCTAAAATGGAAGTTTATGAGTAGATGCAGGGTGCTAGTGGTATCAAATTTTAGTTATCGTTACTTCCGTTCTATATAGGTATCCTGTGAAAAATTTCGGCGCTTGTTTTGTCTGATATGAATGTTTACTTGAAGATAAATGATTGAATTAAGACATATTTTGCTGTGTATATTACTGCTTAAGTGGTATTTAATTCTACTTCAATTTATATGTATAGGCAGGTCAGGAAAATGTGGATGGGTAAATTTGAAACAAAAATATTTTCGCGGAAATAAATGATTTAGTTAAAAGCTTGGGGTTATATTTCTCGTTATTATTAAATGTATAAGGTGACATAGACAACAGTTTAGGTGTTCTTGAAGGTGAAGTGGGCTACTTAGGATATTCCTGTATTATACAGTTTGCAGATTTGTATGAAATATTGCGGACTATGGAATTCCATTATCTAAAAGCGTCCGTAAAGGGGTCGATATATATGAAATGTCGTAGAAAAATGTATTTCTCTGTTTCTTTCGTTGGAACGGAATTTTGTGGCATTATCCATATTGATTCTGAGGCGATAGTTTGGATAGTTCTATTGGGTGCTTTAGTATACCATAAGTGTCCTTCTCTTCCTTTCTAACCTATCTTCAATAACTTAGGAATATCGCACTTCTTCTCATTTCAGTCGTTATTTCAGCGTACCCGTCCCTTTAACCTCACACCGTAATCGATTGACTTCACATCATAAACTACAACCATTAAATTATCGAGCAGTGTTAGCGGTGGTACGCTCCTTTCAATATATATAAGAGTAAAGAATAAAGACGAAAGTCTTTGCTGCAACGAATATCAAAAACAACCAACCATCTGTTCTAAATTTTCGCCCACGATCAATTGTATCCTATTTCGGGCACGAAATATTTGGAAACAACATAAGCTCGTGGAGAAGAGCTCCGACACCCGAATTACGCCAGGTAATAGAATGGAATATAATTCTAGTATGATGAAACGATCGCGGTGCACGAATGCGTGCAATGAAATTTTGGGCATAATATTCGAGGCAGGCTTAATATTGGACGAAATAAGAATGGTGCACGGTGGATAGGTATGGGGGATGAAAAACGAATGCTAATGGAGTATCAACGACACCCTTCACGTAGTATGTGCCCAGCTTGTCCAACGATTGCGCTCATTCCTTCCATTCCCTCGTGGATGTATGCGTGTGTGTGACATTCATCATCTCTCTGCAACACCGTCCACTTTCTTTAGTCCTCCCTTTCCCTCCCGCCATTTTTCCATTCGATCTGCACATGCATACTCGTGAAAGGATGGAACGTTTCTTCCGTCTCCTTTTACAAGAATTTCGTAATACGTGAGCGTTAAACCTTATTTTCTTACGAAGTGCGTGCAAGTACTTCTGGTAAATATAAAAATGTGAAAGATTATTTTTGTTGCCATATTGAGTAGTCATTTATGTGGATATTTTGTGAATATCTTATAACAAAGAATATTCGAAATAATACTGGTATTAGTACAGTATACATTGTTTCAATTAGATAATGCATTTTAATGAAGGAAGCTCGACGGAATTGGTATGGCGAGTTTAGCACATACATATGAACATAAAATTCAGAATGATATTTTGGCGATAGGAGGATTGAAATTATAAATGATGTGAAAATGGTAATGTTGCTCATTATGCCTTTACAATATTTTACTGTGTGCCTCCTACGTATTATAGGTTAACGCATCGTCACGTTAACGATATGACATTACTTATAATATTTCTTAAGATTTTTGACACACTGGGGCGAACGTTGGATTACTGGCCTACTAAGATAAATCGCTCTAGATGTATCGAAATCAAATTTATTTCAAGCCATGTGGTTTTAGATGAATTAACTAGCCATGGTTAGCAGTAATTAAGAATATTATTCTCTGCGATTCATATTCTTCATAGCATTAGCTTATAAACTGATATTTTGTGAAGATAACGCTAGCGACTGCACCTAAATGTAGAAAATTATTTTTCTTAGGCAGGCGGGAAACAAATTCTATGTTACAAATGAAAACTCGCTTCAAACAAAATAAATTATAAATGTTGAAAATAAAATATTTACCTGCTTCAATACCGTTATGGATGCTTAAACATCTCCTCACAATATTCCAACGGATTTCGAAATATACGAACCTCAAACGTGCGTTAGAGATTAAAATTCTTCTTATTTCTAGTGGCACAGGAGAGAAGGTTTTAAATTCGAAATAATGAATTGCTCTGCCTAAAAGTGAAACTAAATTGATTCCAAAATTGATTAAGCGTAACCTCGCTAATTCCCGTGAACTGAGAATTCACCGGAGACATAAATCGTAGCAGGCTTTCCAACAAATATATGGCAATCGTTTACGTAATAATATCGAGTATGTGCAGCTCACTCTTCCTTTGAAGATAGTGATACAATTCTCGTGTATGTGTTAGAGCGAGTATTCCATTGAATCAATAACGTATTCGATAACCAATTGTTGTCATAGTTCGTCTAGAGCATGCCATCAGACATGCACAAATATACCGAAAGGAACGATTTCAAGGTATCGTAAAATTAATTGCTCTGCACGTAACAATTTTAAAAGAAATAATACCTTTATACATTAAAAAGTGCAATAAATATCGAATTTGATATATTCTTTATAATAATCAGCGTATAGCAACATTTCTCTATAGAATTGAAGCATAATTTTGTACCAAGATCAACAAAAAATTTCGAATTAATCGACCAAAGCAGACGTCAAAGTTCTAAACAATTTTATACCACAAAGTACCAACAAACTCTTCGCGAAATTCGGCAATATTACAAGCAAACATTTATGAGAAACCTCCACTGAGGTCATCAAAGGTCTCACTGAAATCATAGCCATTCGAAAGGAAACAGGTCCTGGGAAATAATCTTCCGTGACTCCGAGACCAAGCAATTTCTCTCTGGGCACTGTCTAATTACTCTCGTCGATGGTGCACACGCTGGTCATCTTTAGAGGTTGTTCGGACCTGAAGCACGTCGATGATGCCACCTCTGACACGTCCGGCTACGTCAATTTGGCGTGGATAGAAAGCACATAGCAGGAAAGGGGAACAAATGAGGGAGGAGGTGGTCCCAGCGAGTGGCGGCTGCGCGGAGGGCGAGGAATGCTTTATTTAAACCGTTAAACTTCTGCTTGTTTTGGCCAGCAACGTGTCCCTCTTACAAAATGACACGCTCGGTAATGTGTTACGCTTCATCCACGTTCCATCCATTCTAAGGATCGTTCCGACCCGGTACGTCATATGTGGGCGAACTCCAGCCTCGGCAAGGTCGAACTTTCGATCGATTTGTTATCAAGGATTTTGTCACTACCTTAAATAAATTGGCGAGGATTTCGAGAGGGAGGAAAGGTGTAATTTTGGAGGAAAAGTCGGAGGAAGGAGCGGAGATCACTTTGGTCTCCGAGGAATTTGGAGGGAGCCATGAGATCGCGACATTGTGGAAGTCGAGAGTAGTATCAAGCTTGATAAGGCATGTGGCGTGGTTAGGAATATATCTGATAAGTAATTCTGAGTCACTGTAGAAAGCAAATGATGCACGTAATTCTGTCAATCTATTTTACAGTCCATGTTTGCTGAAGATGAGGAGTATTCACTCTGTAATCAAGAATCTTCGTCACCTCTTGATTACCATACACATTTTCGCCTTCGTTCCACAGTCGTGGAAGAGCATATCTACGCAACCCCTCTGTTTTCTCACATTATCTCCGCTGTGTTCCAAGTCTTACATTCCTTGCTTCGTTTATCTTCGCAACTCCAACGAAAATTGTCTCAAGTCTTCCTATAGTTTGCCTGGAAAATGATGAATATTAGAAGATAGATTACGTTTCACTAAATATCCGAAGGATAATTTGACTGAGAGTACGAGAAAGGAATTTGTGATTGTTGTAGATGAATTGAAGGATGACAAGGACATAGAATTAATATGTCTGCTTAGGAACTTCAAATTGCTAACTGATTAAGATACATTGTTAGCATTAGAACCATCAACCTGTAACGAGTACCTAAACATCATATACACAGTCTTTGGCAATTAACCATTTGCACTCTGCGACTTTTTGGCCAAAGAAGGATAGGAGTTCAAAGATTCTCCGTTACAACGCTGAGGATAAATATCGAAGCAGGAGTAAGAAATCGTGTGGTGACTAACAGGTAAAGTTATTTGACTTCAATAACTTGCACACCGTTACATTATTTGGAATTTCACATATTTATGGATATCGAGCTTCAAAATTTTATCAAACGGCGACCGTAGTGCGCCTCTCGTGTGAAAAGGGTTAAATCGGTATAATGAAATTGAAAGACCACACAAAATAATGATCACGACCGAATAAATATCGATATTAATACAGAGATTGGACAGAGGTATTATTTATTGTAACAGCAACATAAATTTGTGAGAATGACATTAAAGTTACGAATTATTCCTCGGCTTACTGCAACGGTCATCACATTACGACAGTATTACATCCCTGCTCCAGTTCGACTCATGACTTCACAGCTCGATTGAGCGACAATTACCTTCGACTTCAACTAAAGATGACATGACCATATAGGATCACACAAATGTTCCGACGCGTTATACACGGATTCCCCGACTGACCTAGTCTTTGTATATTCCACCCTCGTTCCCCCGGTAACCTTCGAAAAGATACATGTACATGATGGAAAATGCGCGGTACTACGTTTGTTCTGCGATATGCAACCGCGTACTCTCGATAATTGCGAAGAGAGTGCATCAGGACCAAGTCATTATGTCCCGTTTGGTAGTAATATTGTTAATATGTGTTTTATTGTTCATGTCATTTGTGAATTATTTATGGGGTCCGTAGAGAATTCTTGTGAGTGTTTTCGACGAAATATATCGGGTAATTAAGTTGTAAATATAAATTCTTAGAAATGACTTATGTTGTCAGATTCAGCGAACAATTAGGCGAAGTTTCATGAGGTATATTGGGCAATTTGGGCAGAAACATGAATTGAAGCCAGAGATTTCCTTGGCACGGTATATAGTGTTCGACAAGTAATGAGAATTATGTTAAATCTGTTCTCGGCTGATTAATTCGAAAATTTGCGTCGATGATGTTACATGGATTGCTAAATCCGTTTAACACGATTACCGTTTAAGTTTCAAATTCGGACAGCTCTACGAAGCACGTAGTTTTGCCAAACGTGTGTGGCAGAAGCTATGTTGTATAATGCAGGTTAGCGTAAATGTCTGATGAGTACTCGTGCTATTGAAAATTCACGTTAATCAACATTCATAGGTTAGAATGTGAAGGTGCGTGACGATACTATAGATAACATTATCTAAAATATAAAGAGGATTATTAACAAAGGATTGCAGCATTTAAATTCGCCAAAAGTTAAGAACGACTACATCTAGGAGCAATAGATGGAATTGAAATTCGTGGTCGTGGTTCCTAATTTTAATATAGGAATTGGTACGCGGACTCCAAGGTTTGCAGGAATCGGCAATCCGTGTGATTTCTGTTCTATCCGGCCAACCGCAGTTGCCTTAAACGGAGTGAAAGCGTCTCGGAAGGCGTTCTCGTCTATTGAAACAATGGAGAGAAATACTGACGTTAATTGCAGTCTGACTCGTCCCTCTGAAGTAATCGAAGTTACGTCATTCACGTGAGGCATCAAGGATTGCATTACTCACACCTCACGACGATTAAGTATCATGGAAACGTGCTTAATGTAACCTATTTTGCCAAGTTTCGGAGAAAAGCGGTTTTCATCTCGTTCGTGCCAACCCTTCAGATGCCGCAAGGACGGTATGCCGTAGGTTAAAAGTTCTACAGGTGTAACTAATATTAGGATTGTAATTTATGTATGTAGCTGAAAATTCAATACTGTATATAATTAATCGAGGACTTAGTTCGAATGATTTAACTAATAACATTAAATTAATAATACTAATATTAATTTAAGACATTGTTGTCCTGTCGCATAATAAAGTGAATGGGTACCATGGACCATAAATTTTCATTTCACAGATTATAAGTTACTTTTAAAATACAAGTTGACAGGTATCATCGTCGTTTACTGGCTGTATCCGTAGAAATGCGTATTGTAACAGTTTCTGAGACATATGTACAGATAATGTCTCTTATTGTTGGTGTCCTGTCGAAAAAAATAGGTATGAGGCATATGACAAGTTAAACCTCTTAGCTTACATTTCATTAGAAAAATTTCTGTTGGCTTTATATCTTCGTAGCTCAAGAAGAGCATTGAAAATTTCCTATAGATAGCGAATGTCGTAAATTCTGTACGTAGCATTTATCTTGACATCGTTTTATTAAAAATTTCTCTTTGGAAAGCGATACCAACTATAAGGACTCATAACGTGGAGGTGGCTAGGCATCGAAACCCTACATGCGCCCTAGTGCCGTAGCCTGCAGGCTACATCTGGTTCAAAGATATCCAAACTAACTTGGAGCGGAAGAAGTTAAAGTGAAGCTACTCACACTTTATTATACTTTGTGTCTTGCAAACAGTCTTTCGGATTAGTATACTAGAATTTATACTCCACTGACGCATCGCTAATATGCTACACTGCATCCCAACCCTAGATGCGTACGACTAATACTGCTGGAACCTCGCATTGACTCCAGAAGGAGCAGTGACCCGAAGGCCATCCTGGAACCCGATGCATGGTGAGATTGACAGTGGCTTAAATGAGCCTCGGGGACGAGCAGTGACGATGATTTACGATGCATGGAATTGTCGAGTACACTGAAGTATGTCACGTAGGCTAGTTGGTACTTAAGGACGATCGCGATTACCTGGAGAACAATTATGATCCGTTTGGTAAACGAGAGGGGTAACAGGCAAAGGATGTGGAATAGTTGTATCGCTCCAAGTTATGTAGCTAACCTTTCTACATATATTGCGCGCTTGAGTCTTTGCCTAGTTATCGATCCCAAAACTATTCATAACGACTTAGATCTAAACGCAGGCATCACTTGTCGTCCAGCCGTGTATTCTACCTAGCAACTAGATGTGTCTAAGTGCACACATCTCTCGTTTTCCTACACTGTCTTCCAGATTAAATCTTGAGATACATGAAAGCTGAAAGTAGAATATATTAATTTAAATATAAACTCAAAAGAAAGCGGATTAGACACACGAAGGAAAATAGAAGCGATAATAATAGAAACTGTAAACTTTAACGAAATGGAAGGAATCATCTCTCGATGAGACAGAAATAGCTCATCGATGAAGTAATACCGAATTAGAGATAACAAACCAACGACGAAAGAATTCGGAAACAGAAATACGTAAATTCTGAAGTAAAACAAGTATGTGGGGGTGATGTACTTGTGGAGCCGTCAATGGCTATCGACAAACCAGAAGATATAGAGAATGACAGCCATCCATCTCCACCTCACCACCACCACAAACCAATGCCACCTCCAACCACTCCGCCGACGAGGTATTCGAAATCTTAGAAGTTACTACACTGACCCAGAAGCAACAACTGAACTCGAGTTCAAAACAGCGAATTCAGATAACAAATCTGTAAAGTAGATATGTAGATTAGTCCTGCCATGGAACTGATTAGAAAGTGGAGCGATGGGACATATTGAAGACAACAATGATATGTCTGAATCGCAACGAGACTACAGAACCGAAAAAAGACGGTACAAAAATTTAATTACAAAAGCCAGCATGACCAACTCTGACCCTCGGAAAGGTCGCCTAGGTCACACTGGTGAAGTCAACGAAGTGCCTGGTCCGGGCCCCGCGGTACCTCGACCGAACTCCACCCGGCATGGACCTGAGAAGACGCGAGGTGCCACTTCTATATGAGAACAAATCGGTTCCCGAAATCGGCCCAGGATTTTCTAATTCTGTCGATTTCGTTAACAATTAAGTAAGTATATGTAAATATACGATTCGGGTTATTTGTTATTAACAATATAAATTAGAAACTAACAATAATTTCAACAACTTGTACAAAACTAGTAATACCATTTACGTACCATCTAAATTAAGGAATTCTCCTGCACACATCGATGGGTTAAGTTAACCGCATTACTTTTTATTTGTATGCTTTCAGTTTCAGCATATATATACACCGTTCTATAAATACTGATCTTCATCCTAATATCGCTTCTGCGTGGTTTCTCCTTCGGGGAAATGTAAGAAATGCTCTACAGTGAAGCAAATGCGTAGCCTATTATAGACATTTTATATAAATCCAGGAAAGTTCTTATGAATAATGCTCGCAGAGTTATTTCTAACCTCTGAAGCTATTTATAATTATTTAGAAGCAATAATAGCTTTAATTAGAGACATTGATTAAGTCGGTATATTCTCATCTAACTTGTAAGGCAGGAATGAACCTCCTACCGCGATTACTGCTTATTCTTGTATAAATGCACTTTTTTAAGTCTGAGGATGCTGGAGCAGCTTAGATTACGCATTTGTCTTTGATAAAGTTAACTCTAAAAGAATTACCAAATGGTTATCACAGATTCAAAAACAAGATAAAATTTATTGGACAGTGTATCCTAGAGCTATTTATTTCCTCATCAAATTCATTTAATCACGGATACGAGAAATTTATAGCCAAATCTTGTTAGTTATTTTCGTTCTATTCATTTTGATCACAAATTCATGCTATGAGCAATTTGTTATTAAGAGTAAACTTAATAGTTCATACACTATTTGGCAGAAAATTTGATTGGCTGTTTAATAATTAAGTAGCAAATGCTATTTTCCTATAGTTAGTTTATAACAGTTGTAGCCCAGTACCCGTATTATCATTTTAAAATTTTCACAGTTAGTCCTATTTGGAAGTAATGAAGCTTTCAATGGGAAGTACATTCGGTCCCGATACAACGTTCACCTCCTATACGTTTAAAATGTGAATACAGCCATCCATAAAGGTATCGAACTAATTATACGTTCTAGTTATTGTCCACTTCCAGACACATTCGATTAATATCAGTTATCTTATTTGCACGGTCAATATATAATATGCTTATATATATGTTTCACATATACTTACGCGCAGCCAAAGGACCAACAATCACCTTCCCGCTTCGCTTCAACCTTACACCACAAATATTTCCAATTTAACAAAGCCTCTCATCGTAGACACCATTCAAACCACCCAATACTTCTCCGATGGTGTTCTCCTCTATAAAATCTTGTCTCTCCCCACTTTCCCAAAAATTTTTTCGAAGAATTTCCCATCTATTTCTCACGGAGGTGCTCTTGCAATGTACATTGTCATATACATGCTCAGATGAAGCTCCATCGTTTATCCAGTCGCTATTTCGTAATTTATCCTCGTAGTTTGGCCCGTCTGCCATCTACATAGCCAATGACGTCGAAATAATTCACGAGAAAGAGGATCGATTCTTCTTGCACTGTAATCAGAGCAGTACGGCGGTACGTTGTAGCCGCAACGAGATCAGGGTACGCGAAGGAAAAACTTATAGTTGGTGGTCAAACATGCGAGTCTGAAAAACCTTACCTTATCTCAGTTAGGACAGAACGACTTCGAATGAAGTTCCTCGTACGCTTTCACATAATTGTCAGAAACACGCACGCTGGAGGGCTGGCCTCACGCCTGGCTCCGAACCTGTACGTAGAGCCTCGTACGACGAACCTGCTTTCGACTCGGATAAATCCAATACGAGACCAGTGGGACTAGAAACCTTTGCACTATACTAGCGTCGCTATAAACGAATAAATAATCTGAATTTCATTACTTGGTTTTCTTCCTTCAGAAGATATAGGACGAGAGTGCGTCCATCTATAATTTCCTTTCCTTCCTCAAGCAAAACTGTCTGCATCGAATAGCGTTTCACTATGGCATCGGCACATCACGGTGAATCATAGGAAAATTTTTATGGCGCAAAGTATTCATAAAATTGGATTTGACTATGGTATTATTGAAGCAGTTGGCACGCTTTTTGAAAATCTGTGAATGAGAAGTCGTAGATTGTACGAAATGCAAACTATTCTAAAAATTCAGGGGAAAGTGGGGTACGCATGTATTATGCGATGATGTCACGCGACGGGAAGTAAAGTGATTTTGCTAATTAAAAAGCTTATATACGGTAGGATCTAATAAAACGTATCGTAGAATGAGTTAAAGTCTAATTTGAAAAATGCACGAACAATTAACGTAAATGTAGCGGCCATGTAGCTGTGCCACGCGTATTTTCATATTTGTTACAAACTCTCGGTTATGTGTTCTTCGGCAGTGGACTGGAGACGTAAAATTGATATGCAGAGATTTGTGCGAGTGTCTCTTGTCTAATATTGGTGCTTCCGGGATACAACATACATCCCAATAAAGTATACATATTATATGAAGCAATTTGATAAAGATAAGAGCGTATAGATATCCCTTCTCTTATCTTAATGATAAATATCAAGAAAAATTTTCATGTAGAAAGTGTATTTTGTAAATAATTATGAAAACAGGATATGAGGAATTCGTTACTTTTATGGGTTTGTTAGTACTGACGTTAAGTTTTATTTTACATAATACGAATTTAGGATATAAGTTTGATGTAAAGAAATTATATAAATGTATGGTAAGCTTTGTATTAAGGTATAGAAATCTTCGTACATCGATAATTCTTTACTCTCACATTATCTGGTAGTGTGAATCACTCTTAGTGACCTATTAGGTTCGAAAGAATCAGGCACTTAAGAACAGCCAGCATATCTGTGCTGACTTTATAGAAACAATTGGTGTTACTATTACAAAGGAAGTATACGCTCGTTGACTTCTCTGTTTCGTATTTTTAGAACTTTCAGTCAAGGATATCTTGATAGACTAAACGCTTTCTGAGACTCAATAGATATGAAGGTATTATGAGAAAGGAAATGTCCTGAAATATCCATTCTCCTCGAATTTCTGAATTTGATAACTCTTACTGGTTAAAAGAGAGTATTCTAACATCTTGACGTAATATAATTAGTATTCTAGTATTCTGATATTTCATTATAGTCTTATGCTGTTAGGGGTAATAATAAAAGTAAATAAAACTAGAATCAGCCTATTAGGTTCAAAGATACAATTTTTTGAAGACTAGAATTTTAAACCAGTTAGATTGAACGTAATTGCTTCTAATTTATAATTTCTTACGCATTTAATGAGGAAAAGACACATACTGGAATTGTAAATAGAATGTAAACGCGTAAAATTAATACACAATATATATGAATTTAAATCTGCCTTCCTGCGGATGATGGCACATAATATTCTCCACATATCTTTATTTATAATGAAAATAAAATTCCTTATCTTGACTAATATCCAGTAAGAAATGCTTTCAGCGGACTTGTAATCTAACTATTTCAACATGTTGATTACCTGGTTATTGCCGTTCATTAGCCAATTCTCGTCCTTGTGTCCTTAATATATAAATCCGTACATTGGTACATTTTTGGCAGTGGATTAAATGAAATTCATGGAGTTATTGACAAATATTTGTAAAGTTGGGAAGCAGAGGCTGTAGTTATAGTTATGCCATAACTAACCTACGTGAAGGTAACAATAATGTTGAATAAAATAAATATCTTTATGTTTGTTCCTCTGGTATTGATAGAAAGGATCGCGATTTTCCAAATGGAATGCGTTTTCATTAATTTAATTGTTAATACATTTAGTAGGAACAGATGATAGTAATATAATTTCCCTGGAAAGAATGTGAAATTTTTAATTTTATTATTAATTCCATTAAAGGTTCCTTATTATTAAAGAATCTGGAGAAATAGGAATAATAAGGAACAGAATAAAAGTTTAAACTTCAAAATGAAATTATAACATATTTTTAGCCGTACCAATTATGCGTAACGTAATATTAGATGATATAATTAATTGTGATTCAGTTGAAGGAATTCTGAAGTTAGCGAATAATGAAACCGGCCCAAAATTGACACGCGAAGTTTTATTTCTTGACCAACCGGTTAAAAATACTTTGTTTCGAAACTTTCGCTTGAATATAATCTAGCTGTATACCCTGTAATTAATCTTTACACTGGTACATACTGGCGCGGTTAGCTAAAAGCTGTTAGGTTAAATCCATATTCTCACCCGAAAAATTGCCCCCACTTTTAACTTTCAAGTATAAACACCAAGCCTGCGTTCTACATCATAACATTTTAAATATACTTCTATCAAGAATTTTGTTACCTATAATCATAATATTTCAGAGTAATATTGATCACAAGACTAAGTAATTAAATTTTCGACGGTATAATTAAATCGGAGGACACGCATACGCCATTTTTTCAAATAATTCTGCTTTCCTTTCAACCACATTACTAAATTTCATCCTTACATATATAAATCTGAAATAAGAAATAGAATAGATAATGACTTAGAAATAACATGCATAATAATATTACTGATAATTTAAGCAGTAGTCCAGGAGGATTCATTAATATTTATTTATTTTAATTTTACATATTTTCCTTCTTTATTTCTTAAATACTAATTGCCATTTCTTACTACGATATCTCCAGATGACCATATTTCCAAATTTAATTTCCCAAATGACTATCTCCATATCGTATTTGTTAAAGATTTAATACCCCCTGTTAATTCAACTTACAATGATCAGAGCGCAGGCCCTCCATAGTGTTCACTATATTTCCGCAGATACGTCCGTGTTGTAGGAAGTGATGTAGCACTTTCAGCGAGAGTAGAATATGAGTTGATATCCTTCGCCTGTTCCATTAAAAAAATTACAAATTGTATACCTTTAAAGTACACCATTCTTCAACGTGATTGCATTCCACTTGGTATGCGTTTTACGCGTTACACGGATCCACTTCCCTCTCGCTTCGCGTGCAACTCTTGATATGAAGAATATCCTAGATCACTTTATAACAGAAGAATATGACAGTATTCGTAATACCTGTATTTCGTGTTCCGGTAAAAGGCGTTGTCAGAGGTCAGCGTTTAAATTGTATTTTAATTCTCACGCTGTTGCTTCAATTCTTCCGCATCAGTACAATGCACGATTCAAAATCATTAATTTATACTCTCCGCATAAAATTCTAAAACGAGATTAAATTGCTAATATTGCAAAACGTAGGAGTTAATGAATGTCATTTATAAATAGTTCAGTTTTGCTTCAACAGATAGCATTGCCTTTAGTGTTAAATAAGCTAAGAAAGTGAATTTTCGTAAAATATGTACAATTAAGTTACACTTAAATGAATAAGTTATTTAAGGCAACAAGTCGTGAATCGATTACGGGAAATTTACGATATGAATGAAGGGAAACAAATCGACAGGATAATGGGTGTTATTAGTGTATTTTATTTGTCAAGCATAGGAAATCCGACGAATAATGAACGATACGCAGGCGTATCTTCGGCGTGAAACTTATAATGCAAAACGCGCACTGATGTTTCGCCTCAGGTTCTTCGGCATGAGGCGTCCTCCAAGAAACCCCAAACCCCAACAGTGTAACATGACTTGCCAAACACTCCGCTAAAAATGAATATGCACTGACTTCCAGCAATTCCCTAGCTCCATCCCTTCACGCGACTCTATTTCCATTTCATCAACTCCTTGTGCAATATCAAGGCGAAAAATTCTTCTGAACGAACCGATAAATGCTTCTTAATTAAATTAAAGCCATTACGTTTTTATTTTATATACTTGCTATTAAAAGGTGTATCGATTCAGGAATATTTTCATGTACTGATGCATCGTTAAAGGAATTGCTTTTCCTCTTGTGATGTCTAGAAGGTCCAACTTCAATCTGGAAATAATTGGAGTCAATTATCACAAGGCAAAAATGGAAACTTCAGAATAATTTATAATTAATTTTTGGAGAATGTTGGGACAGGAAGAATAGTATATTATTCTGTAGAACAGAAGTAGATATTTTGAAAGATTTGACATGGAAGGCATACGTTTCATTCATATTCTTTAAGGAAGGAATAGTCAAATATTGTGCAATTACATTCAATAGCCTTTATCCGTTAAGGAACTGAATTACGAATTAGAAAGTTGTCTTCAAAATAAAAGTTAGGAATAACCACGCATATTAGTTAATAGCGAAAATGTGTAAACATTGAGATACAAATGATCTAATCTTTACAACCTTTTCCCACAAAGTAATTACCTTCCTTATGTACCGCTGGATATCATACATAGCAACATCCTTCGTTTTTAATGCTGAATAATGACGAACTCTAAATCAGTCGTTTAGAACAGTAACTTCGATATTAAGAAGATTAATTCAATACTTCACCTACTCGTATCAGTATTCCATTTTTACAGATCAGTTTTAAATTCGTTGATTATCCTCGATTCTAAATTTATTCTTGTAAAAGGATTATCCTTTCTCCGATACGTTGCAATATTACTCATCATAAATTTTGTATAACGACGAATCTTAAATTAGTCACGCATAGCATTGTAATTTCAATATCAAAAGGAAAATTTCAAACCTCGTCCCAGTAGAAATGAGTTCCTTTTCGTCACCTGGCATTCCGTACCAACTTCTCAATTATTAATTTATCGATTATTCTCGTTTCTCAACTTTTTTCTCATAAAAGGACAGTATGCCTTACCCTTTATGTGGAATAATGACGAATTATGAATCTGTCACATGTAGGATAGTGTGGAATACCATTTCAGAAAAAAACATCGAATCGGCGATTGCCTACAAAAACAACTTATAAGCCCATCAATATTTTCTAGAAGCAAATGGAAGAGTTATTTGTGGTAACAAAATATGTTTCCATGCTCCCTATGGCGATGTGAAACGTAGGTTATGGAAAGCATAAGAGCATGGGCCTCGATGACAAGAAGAGTGTCCTTAGAAGTTAATTGTGAACGGCACGAGCGTGAGTCGTTTAGTGTTCGAAGGAGGGTTGAATAGGAGTGCGTCTTTGTACGTTTTCGTTCCGTTACCTTGTTGTTCTTTCCTTCATTAAAATAGTTTTATAAATTTCGAGACGTTGATATTCTGCTATTGTTGTTATGTCAATTCCTGGAGGCTCAACGCTAGTTTTCGCCACCCTACAATTTAGCTATTTAGTTATTTAGTTATTTATAAATATAGTAATTTCAACATTAAGAATATTAAATCCATGTGTTGTAAATATGTACTGAATAAAAATACCGAAGATTGACAATATTACAGTATTAGAAGAGAGATAGGGATAACAATTAATATGAAATTTCTAATTAAGAACTTGTGAGTAGACACTTAATCCATTGTAGGTTTAGCATTAAATGGAAATATTTTTCATTCGTGTAGATATAAGGAATGGCAGGAAATAGATTTTTCTTCTATTTATGATTAGGTAGAATTATGTGTGAAAATAAAATGTCGTGGAAGATAAAGAAGGAATTGAAAATGTTAAATTTGGCATTGTAGAATTACTAACTTTCACTTCTTATACCTTTCGATATGGTTTGGGAAATGTATTGTGGGTTACAAGTAATTCACTTTTTATCTTTATTTTCCCACTGTTTGTTATAACCTCTCTTGTAATAGAGGTATAATTAAAGTACCATTAATAAAGGCATTGCTCCTTTCTGGTATTCGTTACGTAATTAATACAATTTTATTATGGAAATTTCGACTCCTCCCACTTTTCATTTTAATTTTCTTATATAACAGCGTAATTTTTGGCGCTTTTATACAAGTATGACATTTAGAAGCCAGTAAAGGCGATTTAGAGGCTAGAAAGTCTTCTTTAAAGTGTCTTATTGTAATTCCACGTACAGCTTCACTCAAACATGGTATTTATGAATAATATTATTAAATAACTCTGTCTGAATAGAAATTAAAATTAACAGTTCCAGAAACAATTACTGGGACTAGTAGCTCTAGTTATTTGTATAAACGGTAAAATCATGCTGTACCAAATACAGTAGATAGTAATAAATATAATAATAACACTTCCCGAGGAACTGCTTATTATTTCAGAGTGACTAAGACGACGTGCTTTCAAAATCCACGAAACACAATGGGCATGTATATTCTAGGGATTAAGGGTTGCAGTAGAATGCTCTAGATAATGGTTCCGTCCAACCCGGGTTTAGCGTATTCATTTGCAGCAGCCGAACGTATTCCAGTCACACATATTCTCTCAAATCACTCGTCTATTCGCACATTTCTCCCACGATGAGAGGAATAAATAATAGACAGAACGTTTCGTTTGAGAATTGTTGGAAGGAGGCGTCAGATTGTGCGTTGTTTAAAGGCAAACGCCGTTTCCTCGCAGAGTGGAGCACGTTCGTCGGAAACCATGCTGCTCGCATGCATGCAAATGGTAATAGGTCCAAATGATTAGAACAACGTTATTATGGAGCACCGCGACCTATGGCTAGTCGCCGGCTCGCAGCATATATATTAGGCTTGCAGTCTGCAATCGGAAGGTATCCTTCCGTTAGCGTTCGCTATGCGTTCTACCGCGACGACGTTACCATATTCCGGCGTCTCAAACGCGGTACTTGCAACGAATTCACCTTCATAGAGATAACTGGATGTCTAGCATCTTGCTTCTGAGTTCAATGACCCTCCATTGCATGCAGCCAAGAGCAAAGGTGGATCTACGCTACCCTAGCGTTTGAGCAGATATATCTTTGCGAGGAGAGATTCGAGAATATCACTTGTGGGCTCTACATTATGGGAAAAGCCGTACTCTTGCGTCCATCGAACGAATTTTCATTTCGGTATCTTTGTGGTGGATGGCGGAGACGGGTTTTCGGTTGAAAGATTGGGGAAGTCCTAGGAATCCTGTTTCTTTTAGATATTCATTCCTGGGCACCAGATTGCTGGAAATTAGATCACTATAGAAACCCCAAGGAATTTAGTATCCGATTTTTGACTGCTAGGTAATTTCAATCCAAATAAATTGTTCCATTGGACTCCGAACTTGTTTGCTATTACTTTAAACACCTATGGAATTTTGCTTGTTCCTATTCAGTATGAATGGTGCGTGCTAATACAATTGCATCATGTGTATATTCTACCACATACATTTTTTAAATAGTATCATGTCGCAGGCATATTCTTCATTGAGTCTGAAATGAATTGGAAACGAAAAATTGCTCATTAACTTCCGTGGTGTAACTTCAGCGGTTTCATATTCCGTAGTTGTGCGTAATGAAAAAAAGATGTTTTCTTATTGGAACAGCCAGTGTTCCAACCTTCACCAATTTTCAGCCGTAGGTTTTCGATGTCTTCTACGGTAAAACTGTGTCAATACAAATTCAATCCCGGTATGCGAAAGTAAGACTCACGAAAGTATGTAAACGGTATTCATGGTAGCGTATGGCGCTAACCGCTTATACTACGACAACAAGTCTACATCGTTGTGAGTTTCTCATACTGAAGCACATAAATATCAATTGCACCTGTATTATGCTGAAATTACGTGGAACGTATATTAACGCGCGCGAAATTTGTATAAATACAAAAATTGACAAGATTTTATTCAGAAAGTATGAGTATGTAATCTGCCAATTTGAATTTAGTAACGTCATCATGCTCAGTTTCTGGTAAATATATCATGGTGCACGGACTTGATCGAGTACTAGTAGAATATTAGCATTAATTCGTACATTAAACCTGCCAAAGTTCAAATCCAAAACCGTTTCCAAACCTTTTACTTCAAATTCCCCATTGAAGCGATCATTGCTTTGTTCACATGATTGCATGATATTGCGTCCAATATAAATTAGATTAATTTTCCTACATTTTTTAAACTTCCTCTTTCCTTTTATCACTCATGGGTCAATTAATCCGCGCTATGTTTTGCGCTAAATGTCAAATGACCATGCGTGGAGTGCCGGAATGAAGTGGTTTCACGCGTTAATTAATACCCGATACCGGGTAATCCGCTTTAAGAAATTCCGTCGAGTTCTCGGCGGGAAATCTGCTAACCGCTATTTTCTGCAACAATTGCATCGCCGAGAGCAAGGAGTTGACTATGCGCTTGGTTCATGAAACCCGTTCCACGGTCTAATTCCAATTCCTCCGCGACTCCTTGCCAGGATGGGTGCCAACTGGCGCGAAACGAATGGAAGTAACGCTCGTTTTCAACTGTCCCGACGATAATATATAATATTAGGGACTTCATGCAGCCAGCACTTCAACCTTCTCCTGGCAAACGTGCGCGTGAAAGAAGATAAACGGCTTGGCGGGTTCGACTCGAATGCATTTGACTATCGCAGCAGACGGAAAGCAAGAAACCGAACAGATACTTCAACGTGCAGGAATACTAGAAATGGCTGCAGATTCGGTATCGGGGAGCCATCAGTATGACATTCCTGGTGTTAAATATTTCACCGGCGATCTCTCCATTGATATTCTTGGAAGCATTTTGCATTCATTTCCGCCTTATAGTGCAGTGATATTTGTTACGGGAAGGTTTGGTTGTATACATGGCTCGGATTTGTTGCTGGGTTCGTAGTTCTCGGTAATTTTGCTATATGCATTGATGTGCTATGCAATTCGCTATTTCAATTAATGTTGGCTGGTGGACGGAATTTGCTGTTTAAATTGCTATTTTACAGTATCTTCATTATTCGGAGTAAATTACTTGGAATATTGTTAAGCTATATAGCTTAATACGGTTTGATAGGCGACATGAGCTATTCCTCAATGTCGTAGCCTTTATTAATGTCCAGTTTATTTATATATTGCTATGTCTACACGGGAATATCCGATCCGAAGAACTACATGAAAATTATTACAGCGGGGCGCAAAGTTAACGGCAACAAAGGAAAGTAAACGTAAAACAAGGACATAAAAATTAGAATTGAAAATATACATGTATACAAGGAGACGAGATATGTATAAGTATAGGAAAGAAGAATTTTCTGCAGAGATGTGCGACATAACATCTGTTTCATGGTGTGAAGGAATTGGCTGAATAGATACAAGGGGGAATATGTATTGTTAACATTGATAACGATTATATTAATAACTGAGAGGTATGCAAAAGCAGATTCATGTTTTTGTAAATGATGAAGGTAGTATAGTCTTGAATAAAAATTGAACCCCTGGTTGAGGATTTTTTCAATATATCAGAAAAATTTACAGCGCTATTGAGTAATTTATAATCAAAAAGTGCACATCACCCTCGCACGTTCTAACGTCATTAAAATGTGTAATGGTTGTATGAATTCTTAGATATCACACGAAACTATCTCGTGCTCTCCAATATATCGTGAAGCTAAACGTGACAACAGGTATAGTGCTATTCGTAAAGAGCTTGTATGCAGTCCAAAGTAAGGAGCCCAGATTCATAGAATCCTATGTTAGACAGCTTGTAGTACTGTTATATATGTACTGTTATATATGTTGCTTTGACCTATGATGTTAATTAAACTGAATTGACTTGTGTAATCTCATTCAATGCTTTGTTATACTGAATTAGCTAGCTTAGATGTATCCCATTCATTCCTTTAAATAGTGTTACACTCTCACTTGGAACGTAACTACTCTCTCCTCGAAAATTTTAGATTATTAACCATATTTTTCAATTTTCAGTCAGAATTGATAATAATTACAAGATTCGAAGAAGTTCTACATTTTGAGGGAGCTATTGGAAACGCTCGCATACATATTTTATCACAAGAAAGCTTAGAATCGAAAGCTGCCCAATGTTATCTTATTTCCACATCCATCTGTAATATATAATTTTTATAATGCAACTATCTGTATTATGTCATTTTAATATAGTTCAAACTCGATAGATATCTATTCGTATAATATCTAAAGGATGTAAATAGATACAAGAATATTTACGTCTAACGTAAAAATGAATTTCCGAAATATCCATATGATTCAAATTTTAATTATGACCCATTTCATGATGAACGTCCATTTATACTTCTGAGCATTTAAACGAACGTATAATTATTCCTCAATTCGTTACTTTCCGCTAGCATTACCATGAACGAAGGTAGATTATCCAATTTAAGATAAGATTCTCTATACGAATTCCATAGGGAATTGGCAATAACGAAGTATGAGACTGTTAGCAGATACCTCGTTCAGTTTGACTCGTATTACGGATAATTCGAGTTTATTCCCTTTGCCTTAAATTATCATAATTGAATTGTATTTCCTAGTCTTTTATGAAAATTATAGAACATTTATGAGAGAGGGTAAGCTTATGCGAGAGGAAAATATGAATGCTTCGCAAAAGAACGTATCGAAATTAATTACCCTCCCTTGGACATAAATAACGAGCGTGCAGGTACTCCAAATTGAATGAAATTGCATGCATTATCTACTTAAAAATCGTTGGGCATTTCCCACTGGAAATTCGATTTAAACAATTTGAAACAGAAACTTTAATTGAAATGCTTGGTGTTAAATGCGTGTGGCATACGGCGTAAATAGTGTCATTGAACGTAAGTGAAGCGAAATTTAAATACAGTTGACTTGAAAAAATAATTCTAGACAACTGGTAATCGTTATCGTTAAAGCTTTTAAATTCAGTAATTAAAACAATAAATGACGGTGCAGTATGTTTCTTCTGGTGCTGACATGAGCAGTTCAAAAATATACTGAGACACGGCTCTGGAAGAAAATGTATGCTTCCGCTGTTTCGTGTGCAAACTTGGAAATAATCAGAATTATTTCCGAAAGTTAGACATAACATGTGTAACAATGTGAAGTAGCTTTCAGTTAACTGAGGGGAGACTACAACGATGAGGACTATGATAAAATTATAGAACACGAATTTCTAATGAATATTCCCGGACGAAGCAATATAGAAATATTAGCAATGGTAAAGAGAATTCGTGTGCAATATGTACCAACCTATAGATTGCTTACGCAAACGAAGCAATTAGGGCGACGGTAAATCAACGAGTAATTTACATAGAAGTATCAGGATAATAATACAAACACGATGCGAATCATGAGAGTAATTTTCACAGATTGAAACCCAAGAGGTGACCATGCTCATTTCGAGCTTAAGTGGCGACTATATGATAATGACTGAAATGGAAGTAACTGCACGTGAAAGATGGAAATGAGGTACCCATGGCTTTCTATTTTCATTTCACCATAAATGGCGACAACCGGAATCCATAAGTATATGCAAGGAAAGTTTCGAATGGTTACGTTCACATCCCGAAAATTTTTCGAAGCGCGAATGGTTAATACCAATAAACGTGACACTCAAGGCACCAGCGTGCCGAGAGGACCATCATTGGTGAGCGAAGAGCGAGGATCGTGAGACGAGGAAAGCGTTATCCGCACGCGAGCTGGGGCAAGCTCCTTTCCCCACCACTATGTCTCCCTCATACGTTTTGGTCTGGTCTGGAGCTATGCTCTCAGAAACGGGACGCAACTTGTCGGCCTTTACAAGTCTCCTTGGAGTTGGAAAACGAAATGAACGGGTCTCGCGACATTATTATGATATGGTTAGAATTTTCCCACTATTTGATCACACTTATGCTACAGGTTATTACACTCATGGAGTACAAGTCCTTTATTGGATAGCGCTTGGGCCATAGATTCTTATATTTAATGAGTAAGGTACAGTTAATGCGGTGCGCAATACCTATCAGTAAAGGTTCGCAGACGGCACAAATGCAATCAAACTGCGTTCAAATTGCATGATGTGTGTGATATTAATATAATAAGTATATTCCGTGCGGATTTGAGACAGTAGTAAAACTTTGCAATAAAAAATCGAAAGTACTCATAAGATTCGCTTGAACTGCAATCAAACTACGCCGAAATTGCATGAAATTTGTGATATTAATAAAACAATTATTCCTGTGCAGTAATAAAGCAGTAGCAAATCTTCGCCCAAAAATCGCAAATTTTTTAAAAATTTGCTGAAACCGCCATGAAACATCACTGCAATTGCTGGAAGTGTGTGACATTACTAGAATAGTGTTACTATGCGCAGTTCCGATGCAGTAAAAAAACTTTACCGCAAAAGCTCAATTATTTCAGACGTCGCTGAAACTGTATTCAAACTGCGCTGAAGATGCATGGAAGATGCGTTATTCAGTGAATTACGCTCTTCTGCGCAGATTTGCGCATTTTTTCAACAGTAGTAGGACTATATCGCAAATAAATCGATAATTTTCTAAAAAATCGCTGAAGCTGCATTCAAATTGCGCTGAAAGGCTTGAATTGTATGCTATTCGGTGAATAACGTTATTCATTCGGGAATTGGCGAAGAGCGCAGATGAACTGTGTATAAGATAATACAATGGTTGTAGAACCATGCTGATGACTATAATCGGCAGCGTGTTGTCAATCGCTTATATATCCAGCTACAATTTGCATACTTTTGATTATTCTGGCATCTCTACGTAATTAAAGTCGTCAATGAATAGATTACTCCAGCGGCTATAGTACTGGATTGGTGGTTGTAATTAGTGCCGTATGGTCAACTGTAAAGCACTCTAGGCGCAATTGATCTATGCATCGATTATTATAGAGTAGCCCAGGAATTCAAGTCGTCATTGTATAGATCAATCCTTCGGATATAGTTCTTTGCAGTTGGCGATACTCAGTAGTGTGTTCACATTTGTCAGCTTCCCTAGCGGCAATTGATCTATCCATTGAATACTGAAGAGCTTCTGAACAACTTAGGAGATCACGGAATTAATTAATCCACTCGCTGTAGTACTGTGTAGATTGCTATCATTTGTAGTGTATTGCCACTTGCCACTATCTCTAGCAGCAATTGAACTGTCCATTTAAATTTCTATAATTGCTGTACAGATTTACTGACCAGGGAACAGATTAATCCAATGGCTATAGTAATGTGTTGATAGTTGTAATAAGAACTGTATTGTCACTTGTTAATTTAAACTGATATAGTTGATTTGTCCTTTGGTCGTTCAAGAACTGCTAAAGAACACAGATGATCAACGAATTGAATAGTCCAATGGAAACAGCAGTGTATAGATAGCTACAATCTGTACTGCATTGTAAAACGTCTATACCCGAGGTGAAAATTTTGCTATCCATTTATCACTCTAGAAATGCTGTAGAACTTAAATCATCAGTGCATAGATTAGTCCAAAGTGTATAGTCATGTGTTGATGTCTGTTCTGTGTACCAGATTGCCAAGGCGAAATATCTCTAGCGACACCTGATCTATGAATTGGTAATTCCTGCATTGCAATAGAATTGACTTTATCAGTGTATTGATTAATCCTATGGCAATAATACAGTTATGGCGGCTGTACTCATCACTGCATTGAAAATTGTAAATATTCGAAACTATAACCCGTCTAAACTTTGATCCATCTAGAATTGCAATACGCACAATAACTCAGATGAGCGGAGAGAAGCTCAATACAACAGCTATGGAACTCTGCAGATGGTTCACCACAGTACCAAATTGAAGTGTGCAGGCTGTATAATTATGTAGATGCCCATATTTAGTATTGCATTGACATAAGCCAATATCTTTAGAGAAAATTGCTCCACCCATTGATCATTCTACAACTACTGAAGAACTTACACGATCAGCGGACAGATTATTGCAACGGCTACAGTGTAGTGTAGATGGACGCACTCATTTCTTCACAGGCATTTATCAATGTTACTTCCGACGTGTGATCTATCCATTGATCACTCTAGAACTGCTATGGAGACTAAATCGTTAGCGGACAGTCTTACCCAACGGCTGTAGTGATCTGTTGGTGAATGTGCGAAGTACCGTACAGCCAATTATAAATATCTCAATCCATAATTGACATAGACATTGATTATGCTAAGTTCCTGCCGAACATAGATCAGCAGTTACGAAATTAGTAGATATTCTGCAGTACTTTGACGGTGACTGTACTGATTACTCTTTTATCTGTTGCTAATGTCACGAGAAGTAATGGAACTGTCTTTTGTCATTGTAGAGTTTATATAGTATTTAGATCGTCATTGAAGAGACTAACCCACCGGCTATATTTTTCTGCTGGTCGACCTACTAGGTACCGCACTGTCATTTGTAAATAGCTCTAGCCATAACCGTTCAATGCGATGATTATTCTAGTACTGCTGTGGAACTCAAATCATCAGTGGAAAACTTGATTTAGCGGCTACCGTGTTGTGTAGATGGCTGTAATTAGTACAGTTTTGTCAATTATTAAGGTCTCGAGCAATAATCGATCTGCCTTTTGTTATTGTATCATTGCTATGTAATTCAAGTCATCAGTGAACAGACTAATCGATCGGTTACAGTGCAGTTTTGGTGGATGTAGTAAGTACCGTACAGCCAATTGTATATATCTCTAGCCATAGCTGATCGGCACATTGACAATTCTAGAATTGCTGTGGAAATGAAGCCGTCAGTGAACATAATATTGCAACGACTACAGTAATGAAACGATGACTGTACTCAGTTCGGTTATGTCAACTGTTAGTATAGCGATCGATAATGGATCTGCCATCTGTCTTTCTGGAATTACAATAAAATTCGTATCATCAGTGTACAAATTAATTCAAAGGATACAGTGCACCGTTGGCTCATGTGCTGAACAGCGTACTGCCAATTGTTGATATTTCTAGCCGGATATGATTTATATACTGACTAAGCTAGAATTGCTGTGAAATTTATATCGTTAGTGCACGAATTAATCCTACGTTTGCCGCATATTTATGATGGCTCTAGTCAGTACTGGTTTTTAAATCGTTAATGTTTCTTGCGATAGTGAATCTATCCATTGTCATTGATCTATAGATATAGAATTTAGATCGATCGGTGAACTGATTAACCCAACGGCTACATTTCTCTGTTGGTGGATGTACTGAGGACCATACTGCCAATTGAAGTATCTCTAGCCTTAGCTGATCTATACATTGATAATTAAAGAATTTCTGTGGAATTTATAACACCAGTGGACAAACAAATTCCACGGCTACAGTATCGTCATGATGGCTATACTCAGTACTGTTTTGTAATAAGTCAGTGCCTCTAGTTACGATTGCTGTATCCATTGATCATTCTACAATTGCTGAAGAACTTTGATGATTAGCGACCTGATTAATCCAATGCCTATAGTATTCTGTAAATAGAAACCCCGATTACTGTATTGTCTACTGTCAATATCACTGTCTATACGGGAAGTATCAATTCATTATTCTAGAATTGCTATAGAGCTAAAATCATCGTTGGACATATTTATACCACTTTTACAGTGTTTTGTTGATGGATATACTACGTTCCGCTCTGTCAGATGTAAATAGCTCTAGCCGAAACTGATCTATACCTTCATTATTCTAAAACTGGTTAGGAAATTAAGCGAACATTGCACAAATTAATACAATGGCTATATTAGAGTGATGATGACTGTACTGACCATGACTTTGTCAATTGTCAACATAACTAGTGATGCACGATCCATCCATTGGCCATTCCAGATTGGCTCTTCAATTTGAATCAACATTGAGCAATATAATGCATAGGCTACGTTACAGGGGTAATTGATGTACTCAGTACTGTGCTGTACTGTAATTAATGTCTTAGGCGATAATGGAACTTTCTTCTTTCAATCTAGCATTGCTGTACTTTTTGAACCGCCAGTTGACAGAGTAATCCGAATGATAGGGCTCTGTTGTTGGTTGCACTATGTACCGTACTGTCGATTGCATACATCTCTAGGCATAACTGATGTATACGTAGGATATTCCAGAATTCTTCTCCAAATTAATTCGTCAATTAGCAGATTAGTAAAACCGTTATGGTGCTCTGATGATGGCTACAATCAGTGCTACATTAGCATTTGTCCATAGCACTCCCGGTATATGATCTATCCGTTGATCATTCTAGAAATGCTATGCAATTCTTATCACCAGTGATCAAATTATTACAGCGGCTACGTAGCAGACGTAATGGCTGTACTCAGCACTGTGCTGTCATTTGTTAATATCTTGGACGACAACGTATGTGTCCTTTGTCGTTCTAAAATTGCTATAGAAATTAAGTCATCACTGAAGAGATAAATACAACGGCTACAGCGCTCTGCTGGTGTAAGTAGGAAGTACCGTTATGTGAGTTGATAGTATGTCTAGACTTAACCGCACTGTACGTTAATTATTCTGGAATAGCTGCGGAAATTATACCTTCAATGGACAAGCTAATCCAACGGCTACTGTACAGTGACAATGGTTACACTCAGTACTGTGTTGACAGTTGTTAATGTCTCGAGGTATACTGGATCTGCATTTTTCATTTTAGAATTGCTGCAGAATATAAATCACCAGTGAGCAGGCTTATCCAACGGAACCTGTGCTTTCTTGATGGTTGTACGACGCAACGCAATGTCAGTTGCAAATATCTGTTGCCATATCCGTAATATACATTGACTATTCTGGTTTGACTGTGAAATTTAAATCGTCAGTGATCAAAGTAGTCAAACGTCTAGAGTACCGTGATGATGACTGTACCCAAGCGATTACTGTGAATTTTTAATTCCTCGTGGGATAATGGGCCTGACTTTTGTCATTCTTTAGTACCAAGAGAATTCATATCACCAGTGAACATATTTTTCCATTGCCAATAGTGCTCTTTTCGAGGATGTGCGGGCAACATACTGTCTATTGTAAGCATCTCTAGCCATAAACGTAATGTTGGTTATTCTAGCATTGCTTTGCAATTTGAATCATCAGGGAACGAATTATTCCAGCGACAACATTACTGTGACGATGACTGCACTCAGTACAGTGTTATTAATTGCTAATATCTCGATGACTAAGGGATCCGTCCTTTGTCTTTCTAGATTTGCTACTGAATCTAAATCATCATTGTACAGATTAACCCAACGGTTACAGTACTGTGTTGGTAGATATACGAAGTACCGTGCTGCTAATTGTAAGTGACCCTAGCCGTAGCCGCACTGTACACTGATTATTCCAGAATTCCTTTGGAATTTACATCATCAGGGAATAAAGTAGTCCAACGTCAGTATTACTGCTGTGAAGGCTTTGCCCACTACTGTGCATTATCATTCTAGAAATGAAATAGTGCCTGTACCATTATTGTACGGATTAATCCAACGGCTACAGTGCTGTGTTGGTAGATGTACGAAGTAACGTACTGTCAATTGGAAGTATTTCTAGGCGTAACCGTACTATAGGTAGTTTATGCTAGAATTACATTTGAATTTACATCATCAGTGTGCAAAGTGTTCCAACGCCTACTGTGCTGTGGTGATGCCTGTGCTCAGAATAGTGTTGTCAGTTGGTAATATCTCGAGGGATAATTTAACTGCGATTCGCCATACTAGATATGCTATTGTATACATATTTTCATTGAAGAAGGTAATAAAACTGCTGCAATACAGTGGTGATATCTGTACTCTGTACTGTGATGCCTGTTGTCCAAATTTCGAAAGATAATGGATATGCTCGCTGCCATTCTAGAATTGCAATATAATTTATGGTATTATTGAACAGATTAGTATAACAGATACACTGCTCTTTATGTGGATGTAGTAAGTACCGTACTCTCTATTGCAGGTAACTCCAGTCATACCCGTACTATGCGTGGACCTTCTAGGAATGCTTTTGTATAATTACCATCAGTGAATAAAGTAGCCCAACGTCTACGTTAATGTTGTGATGGCTGCTCCCAGAAATGTATTTCCATTTGTTATTATCTCGAGGGATAATTTATACATGTTTCGTCACTCTAGAATTGCTCGTGCATCTAAATGGTCATTCAACATATTAATCCGACCGGCACAGTACCCTGTCGGTCGATGTACTATGCTCTCTCTATGTACTGCCTATTGTTAACATCCATAGCCATAATCGTGCTGTACACTGATTACTCTAGCATTGCTCTGTATTCTATACCATCGATGAGCAGATTGATCCTCCAGCTATAATACAGTGGCGATGGCCGAAATATGTACTGTGTTGACAATTGCCAATATATGGAGGGATTATTTATAAATCCGCTGTCACTCTTGAAATTCTGTAAAATGTAAATCATCACTGACCAGAACAGCCCACACCTACACTGCCCTTGTGGTGGATGTACTAAGTAACGTCCTATAAATTATAAATACCATTTCAAATAACCGTGCAATACGTAGTTTATTCTAAAGTTACCTTAGAATTTACATCATTATTGAGCACATGATCCAACATCTACAGCACTTTCGTGATGGCTGTACAGAGCACTTCGCTGTAAACTGTTAATACATCGAGGCAACAGTATTTTATCATTCTAGAGTTGTAATTGAAGCTAAATCATCACTGCAAAGATTCATCCAACGGCTACAGTGCAGTGTTGGTAGATGAACGAAGTACCATACTGCCAATTGTAGATATCTCTAGAGATAACTGTTGTATGCAGGGACTATTTTAGTATTGGCTTCTAACACACATCATCAGTGAACAAAATTTACCAAAGTTTACATTACTGTGATGATCGTTGTACATAGTACGTTGCTGTGATGTACTCATATCAAGGGAGACAGAGGGTCTCTACTTTGACATTCTAGAATTGTTATAGAATTCGAACCATCATTGAACAGATTAATCCAACGTCCAGAGCGCCCTATTTGTAAATGTAATAAGTACCGTACTATCAATTGGAAAAATCACAAGGCATAACCGCTCCGTGCACTGGTTGTAACAGAAATGATTTGGAACTTATAACATTGATGAACAAATTAATGCAGCGAGTACGGTAATGTGAAGATGGCTGTACTCTGTACTGTGATGTCAATTACTTATGTCTTGAGGGGAAATGGATCTTCATTTTTCATTCTAGAGTTGCAGTTGAACATACTTCCTCCGTGAACAGATTAATCGAGCGTCAACCCTGTATTATCACACTCTCCCATTATCACTCGGGATATTAACAATTCACAACGCAATACTTATTACAGCTATCGCCGCAGTATACTGGCCTTTAAATTCCTTTGTCCAATAACGACTTAAATTCCACAGACAATATAGAATAGCCTACGTATGTTACGGTTATTGCTGGAGATATTTACAACTGACATTACTGTGGATAGTACTTCCGACAGCAGAGCCCTGTAGCCTTGGATTAATCAGTTCAATGATGATTTAGATTTTATAATGATTACAGGACGACATAAGACAGATCCATTATCTCTCTAGATACAAGCAATTGACAACGCAGTGCAGAGTTCAGCCACCACCACTGTACTGCAGCCGATATATTAATTTGTCCATTGAAGACTTAAATTCCAAAGACAATCTAGAATAATCAATGTATAGCACAGTTATGGCTTGAGACATTTAGGACTGAGTGTGTGGTGCGTAGTACATACGCCAACACAGCTCAATCACGGTTGGAGTAATCTGCTCATTGGTGATCCATATTTTCCTGCAATTCGCGGTGGACAAAAGAGAGATCATTTATCCCTCGGGAAATTAGCAATTGACCACTTAGTACAAAGTGATGCAATCATCACTGTACTGTAGCCGTTGGATTATTTTGTCCATTGACTATATGAGTTCCGCAGATATTCCGGAATAACCAGTGTATAGAATCGTTATGGCTAGAGATAATTGCATCTGACGTTACCGTGCTTAGTATGTCCCCCTGAAGAGCTCTGTAGCTTTTCTATTAATCTGTTCAATGATGATATGAGTTTTCGGCAATTATAGAATGACAAAGGACAGATCCATTGTCACTCGCGATATTAAATATTGACATCAGTGTGGTGTGTACAGCCATCATCATATAATTGTAGATGCTGATTAACTATTTTTGCTAATAATGTAAATGGCAACAGCAATATTCGCAGTACTGTAGCCGTTGTTTTAATTTATCCATAGGTGATCTTATTTCCAAGGGTAATCTAGAATATTCAATGTATGGTACGTTTATAGCAAGAGACGTTTACAGTTGACAGCACCGAACTCGGTACATCTAACGAGAGAGTACGGTAGTCGTTGGAATAGTCTGTTCACTTGTGCTATATGCGCTGCAGTAATTCTAGGATGAATAACGCAGAACCATTATCCCTCGGGAAATTAGCAACGGACAACTCATTACTGAGTACAGCTATCATCACAGCACTGTGGCCGATGTACTACTTTTTTCGCAGATGACTTCAATTCCACAGCCGTTCTAGAGTAATCAACGTACGGTACGGTTATGGCTAGAGATATTTAAAATTGACATTACGTAACTTAATATGTCCACCGTCCGAGCACTGTAGCCGTTGGATTAACGTGATCAGTTATGATTTGTATTCAGTAGCAAACCTAGAAGGACAAGAGACAGATCCATTAATCCTGGAGATGTTAACAGTGGACAACACTGTACCAAGTGCAGACATCATCACAGTACTATAGCCGTTGGAATAGTTCGTTCCGGGATGATTTAAATGTCAATGCTATTCTAGAATAATTAATGTATGTTACGTATATGGCTAGAGATGCTTACAATTCACAGTACGATACTCATTACATTCACGAGGATAGCACTTTAGCGAATGGATACATCTGTTCAATGATGATTTAGATTCTGTAGCAACATTGGAATGACAAATGACTGATCCATTAACCCTCGAGACATTAGAAATTGGCAACACAGTACGTAGTACAGACGTCTTCACATTACTGCTGCCGTAGGTTTAATTCCTTAACCGATCATTTAAAGTCTCCATCACATCCAGAACAGACAGTACATAGAACATTCATGGCTAGACGTATTTACAATTGACATAACGGTACATAGTACATACACCAACTCAGCACTGCATCCGCTGGATTAATCTGTTCAATGATGACTTAAATGCTACGGCTGTAATCATTACTTTTACGTCAAAAGTTAGCATCTCGAGCGATAATGGATGTGCCAGTTGCCCTTCTAGAAATGCTATAAAATTTAAATCAACATTGAACAGAATAATACAGCGACTGCAGTGCTCTGCTGATGGATGGACTAAGCACCGTTCTGACAATTGGAAATATCTCACAGATATATTATACGTTGAATATTCCAGAATTGCTTTGTAATTTACACAATCAGTGGACAAAGAATGCCAACGGCTACAGTACCGTGATGATGACTGTACTCGATACTGTGTCGCCAATTGTTAATACCTCGAGGGCCTATGGATCTGTATTTTGACATTACGTGATTGATATAACATTTAAAATCATCATTGAATAGTCTATTCCAACGCCTACAGTGCTAAATTGATGACTGTATTAAGTACCGTACAGTAAATCGGAAACATCCCAAGCCATTACCGTAATATTCACAGGTTGTTCCAGAATTCCTTTGGAATATACATCATGTGTGAATAAAGTCGACCTACGCCTACAGTAGCCAGATGATTGCTATACCCGGTAATGTGTTGCCAACGGTTAATATCTCGTGGTGCAATGGACCTGACCTTGGTCCTTCTAGAATATTTATAAGACCATAGCAATCACTGTAGAGATTAGTACAGCGACAGCAGTGGTCTGCTGCTGGATATACCAAGGGCCGTCCTATCAACTGGAAATATCTTGAGCCATAACCGTATCATATGTTGCTTATTCTAGAATTTCTTACGAATTTACGTCATCTGATATTAAAGTAGGACAACGGCTACAGCAGTGTTATGATGGCTGACTCAGTACTATGCTGTCATTTGTGAATACCTCGAGGGTCAGTAGATCTGTGTATTGTCATACTACAGTTGTCTTAGAATTTAAATCATCATTGACCATACGAATTTAACGGCTACAGTGTTATATTGGTGGATGTCATAGGTACCGTACTGTCAACTCGTTGTGTCCAAAGCCATAAACGTAGTATACATAGATAATTCCAGAATAGCTTTCGAGTTTACATCAGTGCGCAATGTAGTTCAATGGCCACAGAACTGCGATGACGGCTATACTGAGTACTGTGTCGGCAATCCTTGATTTCTCGAGGAACGATGGATCTGTTCTTTGTCATTTTAGAAAATCTAGAAAACCTAATTCATCACTCAACGGACTTATACACAGGCTGCAGTGACCCGCTGGTGGGTGTACCAACTAACGCACTGTGAATTGTAAACGTCATTAACAATAACGGTAGCTTTCATAGGTTAATCCGGAATTACTTAGGAATTTACATCATCACTGAACAAAGTATCCCAACGTATAAATTACTGTGAAGCTGGCGGTAACCATTACCGTGTTGTCATTTGTTGATATCTCGAGGGATAGCGGACCTTTATTTTGTCACTCTGAAATTGCTCTAGAATTTGTATCTTTATTCAACAGATTAATCCATCGCCAACCCTGCCTTGTTGGTAGAGGTACTAATTACCGTACTGTGAATAGTAGATGTCACTAGACATTACCGTAGCGAGCATAGGTTATCCCAGAATTACTTCGGAATCTACATCATCAGTGAACAAATCAGTCGAACGTCTACATTACTGTGAAGTTGGCTGTACTCAGTACAGTGTTGTCAATTGTTCGTTCCCCAAGGGATCGTTTACTATATTTTGTCGTTCTAGAGTCGTTGTAGATTATATATCATAACAGAAAAGTCTAGTCCACCGCCTAAAGTGCTATATTGGCCGGTGTAATAAGTAGCGTACTCTAAATTGTAAATAACTCAAGACACACCTGTGATATACATTGATGACACCACAATTGCTCCGGAATTTATATAATGTGTGGACAAAGCATTCTAACGGCTACATTACTCTGATGATGGCTGCACTCAGTTCTGTGCTGTCAATTGCTAACGCCATAAGGGATAATGGATCTGTCATTTGCCATTCTATAGTTTCAGAGAGATCAATATCGTCAATGTACAGATTAATACAGCGGCTACAGTGCTCTGATGGTGGATGTAATTAACTCCGTACTGTCAATTGGATGTATCTCAATGCATAAACGCAACATACAATGATTATTCCAGAATTGCATTGGATTCTACGTCATCAGTGAAGAAAGTAGTCCAACGCCTACATTACAGTGATGATAACTGTACTCAATAGTGTGTTTTCAATTGCTGATACCTCTGGGGATGATGGATCTGCATTTCTCGTCAAAAATTGCCGTGGAATATACATCATCAGTGAACAGATAGATCCAACGCAACATTGCTCTCTCGATAGATGTACTTAGTGCCCCACGGTCAATTGCACTAGTTACGAACCGTAACCGCACGATATATTGGTTGTTCTAGAATCTCCTTCGTTTTCACATCATCAGTGGCCAAAGTATTCCAACGGCTACATTACTGTGGTGATGGCTGCTCTCAGCAATGTGTCATCAATTGCTAATGTATGGAGGGGGCGTGGATCAGTATTTAGTCATTATAATATTGTTATGGGACTCATATCATCATTGGACAGAACAATCCAACGGCTACAGTGCTATACTCGTGGAGGTAGTAAGTGCCGTACTGTCAATTGGAAATATCTCAAGATATAACCGTTGTATCCATTGATTGTTCCGGAGTAGCTTGTGAATTTACATCATCAGCGAACAAAGGATTCCAACGGCTACAGTGCCGTGATAGTCAATGCACTCATAAATGTTTTCTCAATTGTTAATGTCTTCAGGGTTGACGGATCTGCATATCTCGTTCTAGAGTTGCTGTGGTATTCACATATTCAGTGACCAACTTCGTCCAAGAGTAACTGTGCTATGTTGGTAGATGCACTAATTACCACACGGTGAATTGTGAACACCACTAGACATAACGGTAGTATACATGGCTATTCCCGAAGTACTTAGGAAGTGACATCGTCTCTGGACAAAGTAACCCAACGTATAAATTACATTGAAACTGGCTGTAACCATTACTGTGTTGACAACTGTTGATATCTTGAGGTATAGTGGACCTTTCTTTTGTCACCCTGAAATTGCAACAGAATTTATATCATCACTCAAGAGATTAATCCATCGGCTGCCGTGCTTTTTTGGTAGAAGTACTAGTTACCGCACTGTGAGCTGTGAATGTCACTAGCCATAACCGTAGTATACATAGGTTATTCCAGAATTACTATGGAATTTACATCATCAGCGAACAAGGCTGTCCACTGCATACATTACTGTGAAGATGGCTGTACTCAGTACAGTGTTGTCAATTGTTAGTACCTCGACGGAACCTGGACCTGTATCTTGTCATTCTAGGGACGTTGCGGAATATAAATCATCTCTTAAATATGTAATCCATGCCATAAAGTGCTATATTGGACAATGTAATGAGCCCGGAACTGTGAATAGAAGATTTCTCAATCCATAACCGTAATATACAATTTTTCCAAAATTGCCTTCGAATTTACATCATCTGTGGACAAAGTAATTCAACGCCCTCAGAAATGTTGTGATGGCTATACTCAGTACGAAGTTTTCAATTGCTAAGGATCCTAGATAAGCTATATAACCCAATTCTTCGCGCAACTGATTAACACAGCGGCTTCTGTGCTCTGCTGGTGGATGTACCAATTATCGTACGGCGAGTTCTAAGCATCGCCAGCCATAACCGTAGTATATATAGGTTTTTCCAGAATAACTTATGAAGTTACATCATCAGTGAGAAATGGAATCCAACGTACAAATTTCTGTGATGATCGCTGTAATCAGTACTGTGTTGTCAACTGTTAATTGACAACAGCTGCAGTGCTGGTGGATGTACTAATTACCGTACTGTGAATTGTGGACATCAATAGCCATAACGGTAGTAATCATAAGTGTTTCCTTAATTACTTAGGAATTTACAACGTCAGTAGACATAGAAGTCCAACGTCTACATTACTGCCAAGATGGCTGTGCTGAGTACAGTGTTGTCATTTGTTCGTATCTCGAGGGACCGTGGACCAGTGTATTGCCATCCCTGTGTGGTCGTAGAATAAAAATCATCACTGTAAAGCTTAATCCATCGCATAAAGCTCTATATTGGTCGATGTAATAAGTACCATACTGACAATTGGAAATATGTTAGGCATTAGCCGTAATGTACAGTGATTGTTCCAGAATTGCTTCGGAATTTACATCATGAATCAAGAAAATAGTCCAACGGTTATAGTAATGTAATGATGGAAGTGCTGAGTAATGTGTTGTCAGTTGTTAATATCTCGAGGCATAATGTATCTGTATTTTCTCATTCTGGAAATGTAATAGAATTTAATTCATCATTGAACAGATTAACCAAATGTTGCAGTGGTCTGCTGGTGGATTTACTAGGTACAGTACTGTCCAGTGGAAATATATTACGCCATAAACACAATATACATTGATTATTCTAGAGTCTCCTTCCAATTTACGTCATCAGAGTACAAAGTATTCGTACGGCTGCTGTACTGTGATGACGGATGAACTCATAACTGTGTTGTCAATTGTTAAAGTTCCGATGGTCTGCGGATCTGTGTTTTGATATTCTACAATTGTTTTCGAGCTTAAACCTTCACTATGAAGATGAATCTGACGGCTACAGTGTTATATTTGAGAATGTAATAGGTACCGTACTCGCAATTGGAAGTTAATCAAGCCATCGCCGTAATATATATTGATTATTCCAATATTTCTTTCGAAATTTCATTATCAGTGGACAGAGTAGTCCAACTGCTACAGAAGTCTGACGACGGCTATGCTGAGTACCGTGTTGTCAATAGTTAATTTCCCGAACGACGATGGATCTGACCTTTGTCACGCTAGAGAAGCTATAAAATCTAATTCAACACTCAACATATTGACACAGCGGTTACAGTGCTCTGCTGGTGGACGTATCTGGTACCGTCATGTGAGTTGTGAACATTACTAGCAATAACCGTAGTATGGATACGTTGTTCCATAATTGCTTAGGAATTTACATCATCTGTGAACAAAGTATTCCAGAGTATGAATTTCTGTGATGATGGCTGCAATCAGTACTGTGTTGTCAAATGGTGATATATAGAGGGATCGTGGACCTGTATTTCGTCATTCTAAAATTTCTCTATAACGTATATCATCATTCAACATATTAATCCGACGGCAACCATGCTTTGTTGGTGGAAGTAGTAATTACCGTACTGCGAATTGTAAATATCACTGGACATAACCATGGCAAATATAGTTTATTCCAGAATTACTTTGGAATTTACATCATCAGTGAAATAAGGCAGTCCAGTGGCTACAGTGCTGTGATGGTGGCTAAGATCAGTGCTATGTTTCCAATTGCTAATATCTCGCGGGTCAGTGGATCTGTTTTTGACATTCTAGAATTGTTATCGTATATAAATCATCATTGAACAGGCGAATCCAACGGCGACAGTGCTATATTCATGGATGTAATAGGTACCGTACCTTCAAGTGGAACTTGCTATAGCCATAAACGTAGTATACATTCATGATTTCATAATTGCCTTGGAATTCACATCATTAGAGTACAAAGTAGACCAACGGTCACAGTACTGTGGTGACAGCTGCTCTATCTACTATGTTGTCAATTGTTAATATCACGAGGGACAGTGGACCTGTGCTTTGTCATTCTACAACTGTTTTGGACCTTAGATATTCACTAAGCAGATGAATCCAACGGATACAGTGTTATAATGGTGGATGTAATGAGTGCGGTACTGTCAATTGGAAGTGTGTCTTGATATCACCGTAATATACACTGATTATTCCAGAATTGCTTTCGAATTTACATCTTCTGTGAGCAAAGTGGTCCAACGGCTACAGAACTTTGATGATGGCTATACTGAGTACTGTGTTGTCAATTGTTAATATCTCGAGGGACGATGTATGTGTCTTTTGTTATTCTAGAAATGCTATTAAACCTAATTCATCACTCAACAGATTAATACAGCTGCTGCAGTGCTCCGCTGGTGGATGTACTAATTAGCGTACCGTAAATTAGAATTATCTCTAACCCATAACCGTAATATACGTTGATTATTCCAAAGTTGCTATCGAATTTACATCACAAGTGGACAACGTAGTGCAACGTCCGTGGAACTGTGATGATGGCAGTACTGTGGACAGTGTTGTCATTTGTTAATGTCTCGCGGGACGACGGATCTGTCCTTTGTCATTCTAGAAATGTTATGAAATCTAATTCGTCACGCAACAGATTAATACATTGGCTTCAGTGCTCTGCTGGTGGATGTACTAGTTACCGTACTGTGAGTTGTAAACATCACTAGCCACAATTGTAGTATGCATTAGTTTTTCCAGAATTACCTATGAATTTACATCATCAATGAACAAAGGATTCCAACGTATAGGTTTCTGCGATGATTGCTGTAATCAGTACTGTGTTGCCAAATGTTGATGTATCCAGGGATGGTGTACCTGTATTTTGTCATTCCGAAATTGCTATAAAACTCACATCATCATTCAACAGTGTAATCCAACGGCAAACGTGCCATGCTGGTAGAAATACTAATTACCGTTCTGTGAATTGTATATGTCACTAGTCATAACCGTAGCATACTTAGATTGTTCCAAAATTACTTTGGAGGTTACATCACCATCGGTCAAGGCAGTCCAACGTCTACATTACAATGGAGATGGCCGTGCTCTGTACAGTGTCTTCATTTGTACCTATCGCGAGGAACAGTGGAACAGTATTTTGTTATTCTAGAGTGGTTGTAGAATATAAATCATGACCGAAAACTATAGTCCACCGCATAAAGCGTTACATTGGTCCATGCTTAGGTACCGTACTGACAATTGGAGACACCGCAGGACATAACCGTAATATACAATAGGTGTTCCATAATTTCCTTGGAATTTACACTATGAGTGAACAAAGCATTCCAGCGGCTACAGTAATGTGACGATGGTAGCACTCCGTACTTTGTTGTAAACTGTTAATATGTTGAGGGTCAGTGCATCCCTGTTTTGACGTTTTGGATGTACTATGGAATGCAAATCCTCATTGAACAGATGAATCAAACGGATGCACTGCTGTATTGATGGATGTTGAATGTATCGTACTGTCAAATTTATGCATCTCATACCATTACCGTACCATGCATTGACTATTCTAGAGTCACTTTCGGATCTACATCATCAGAGAACATAGTTGTCCAACGGCTACATTACTGTGATAATGCCTGTACACGGCAATGTGTTTCCAATTGCTAATATCTCGAGTATGGTGGATCTGTATTTTCCCATACAAAAACATTTACAGGATTTAAATTCGCAATGATCAGGTTAACCAAACGGCTACAGTGCTATAATTGTGGATGTAGCAAGTACCGTACCCTCAACAAGAAGTTTCTCAAGAAATAACCGTAAAATACAATGGTTATCCCAGAAATGCTTTCGAACTTATTTCACCAGTGAACAAAGTAGTACAACGGCTACAGAACTGGGGGATGGCTATACTGAGTACTGTGATGTCAATTGTTAATACCTAGAGGGACGGTGGATCTGTCTTTTGTCACTCTAGGATATTAATATTACCTTATTCAGAATTTAACAGGTTAATGTGATGGCTACAGTGCTCTACTGGTGGATCCCCTAGCTACCGTGCTAGCAATTGGACATATCTCAAGCCGTTACCGAACTAAACATTGATTATTCCAGAGCCTCTTTCGAATTTACTTCATCAGTGGAAAGAGGTAGTACAACGGCTACAGTACTGTGACGGTGGCTGAACTGTGTGCTATGTTGTCAATAGATAATATCTCGAAGATCAGTGGATCTCTCTCATGACATTCAAGAATTGTTATAGAACATACATTACCATTAAACAGATGAATCCAACGGCTACATTGCTATATTCGTGGATGTATTAAGTACCATACAGTCAATTGGAAATATCTATAGCCGTAACCGTAATATACATTGATTGTACAAAAAATGCATTGGAATTTACATCATTAGTGTACAAAGTAGCCCAATATCAACAAAAGCATGATGACTGCTGTACTCTGTACTGTGCCGTCAATTGTTAATACCTCGTTAGTCTGTGGATTTGTATTTTGTCATTATAGTATTGATATGCAATTTAAATTTTCACTGCACAGATTAATCCAACGGCTACTGTGCATTACTGTGGGATGTAATAAATATCGTCAGGTCAATTGGAAGTTTCTCAACCCGTAACCGTAATATACATTGATTATTCTAGAATGGCTTTGGAATTTACATCATGAATGGAAAATGTATTCCAACCGGAACATTTCTGTGGTGGTAGCAGCACTGAGTACTGCGTTATCAATTGCTAGTACCTCGAGGGATAATAGATGCTTCTTTTGTCATTCGAGGATCGCTATGAAATCGAAATTATCACTGAAAAGTTTCATACAGCTACCGCAGTGCTCTGCTGGTGTGTGTACTAAGTACCGAAATGTCAGTTGGAAATATCTCAAGCCGTAACGGTAACATTCATTGTTTATTCTAAAATTGGTTTGGCATTTACATCATCAGTGATCAAAGTAGTCCGACCGCGACGTTACTGTGATGATGGCTGTATTCAGTACTTTGTTGTCAATTGCTAATGCCTCGAGGGTCTCCAGATCTGTATTTTGTGATTATAGCATTGCTAAAGACCTTAAATCATCACGAAACAGATTAATCCAACGGCAAGGGTGCTACGGTGGCGGATGAAGTAAATACCATAATGTCAATTGGAAACATCTCAATCCATAACCGTAATATTCATAGATTATACCAGAATTGCTCTGGTATTTACATCATGAATGAACAAAGTATCGCGACGCCGGCAGTATTGTGATGATGGCTGTATACTGTACTGTGTCGTCAGTTGTTAATACTTCGTGGGTCTCTCGATATGTAATTTGTCATTGCAGCATTGCGATAGAACTTAAATCATAATTGAACAGATTTTTCCGACGTACATAGTGCTGTATTGAGGGATGTTATACGAACCGTCCGGTCAATTGGAAATATCTCAAGCCATAATTGTGATATACATTGGTTATTGAAGAGTAGCTTTAGAAACTACTTAATGGGAGGACAGGGCATGCTAACTACTACATTTCTGTGATAATGGCGATACTCTGTACTGTGTTGTCAATTGCTAATAGCTCGAGATATATTGGATCTTCCTTTTTTCATTCTACATTTGCTATGCAATGGAAGTTGTCACTGAACAGATTATTACAACCATTGCAGTGCTCTGCTGGTAGATGTATGAAATACCGCGCTGTCAGATGGAAATATCTCTAGCCATAACCGCACTATTCATTGATTATTATGGAATTTCATTTGAACTGTTATTATCAGTGATAAATGCTATTCAATCGTTGCTATTGTGTGAAGATGGCTGTACTCCGTACTGTGCCTTCAAATGTTAATATGTCGGCGGCTAATGTATTTGCAGGTCTCTTCCTAGATTTCCTGCAGTATATAAATCTTCAGTGACTAATTTAATCCAACGGTAACAGGTCTATGTTGATAGATGTACCAACACCAATACGGTGTACTGTATACGTCATTAGCCATAACTGTAGTATATACATGTTTTTCCAGAATTATTGATGAATGTATATCACCAGTGAACAGAGTAATCCAAACGCTACATTAGTGCGACGATGGCTATATGCAGTACTGTGTTATCAATTGCTAATATCTCGAGAGTCTCTGGATCTGTACTTTGCCGTTCTAGCATTGTTATTGAATATGAATCATCATGAAACAGATTAATACAACGGCTACATTTCTATGTTGGTGGATGTAGTATGTACCGCGCAGTTAATTGGAAGCCTCTCACTCGACAACCGTAATATACTTCGATTATGCCAGAATTGCTATAGAATTTACATTGTGGGTGAACAAAGTATTCCAATGGCGATAGTACTGTAATGATACCTGTAGTCCGTACTGTGTCGTCAATTTTTAATACCTCGAGTGCTAGTGAACCTGCTCTTTGTCATTGTAGAATCGTAATAGAATATAATTCATCATTGAGCGGATTAAACTAACGACTACAGAGCTATATTGGTCGATATAATGAGCGCCGTACTGACAATTGGATATATCTCAAGCCATAACCGTAGTATACATTGACTATGCTAAAATTGCTTTGGCATTTACATCATCAGTGGCAAGTAAGTCCAACAGCTACAGTACTGTGATAATTGCTGTATTCAGTACTGTGTTGTCAATAGCTCATATTTAGTGCGATAATGGATCTGCATTTCTCGTTCTATAATTACTGACTGATAAACGTCATCAGTGGACTTATTAATGCAATGGCAACATGTTCCGTAGGAAGATGCACTAAATGCCATTTTTCAATCGCAAGTATCAGCTGCCATAACCGTAGTATACATTTGATGGTTCGGTATTGCTTTGGAATTTGCTTCATCAATGAAGATAGTGATTCAACGTCGACATTACTGTGATTATGACTGTTGTTGGTACAGTGTTGGCAATTGATATCTCAGGGAGTAATGGACCTGCATTTTGTCACCCTAGAATATCATAATAATTTAAATAATCACTGAACATCTTAATACAACGGCTACAGAGCTATATTGCAGGATTTAATAAGTAACAAACTGTCTATTGGAAATGTGACAAGCCGTGATCCTACTATACATTGATTATTCTAGAAATGCTATGGAATTTGCTTCGTCAGTGATCAACGTAGTCCAACCGATACATTGCTGTCATGATGGCTGTACTCAGTACCGTGTCGTCAATTATCAATATCGCGAGGGACAATTTATATGTATTTTGTCATTCCAGAGTTCTTATAGAATCTGAACCATCATTGAACAGATTAATCCAACTGCCACAGTGCTCTACTGGCAGATGTACGAAGTACCGTAACGTCATTGAGTTCTCTAGAATTATATTGGAAATGACATTATCAGTGGAAGTAATTATACAATCGTTACATTACTGCGATGATGGCTGCAATGTGTACTCTGTCGTCAGTTGTCAAAATCTCGGGCATAAAGGATAGGTATTTCGGGCTCTAGTATTGCTGCAGGATATACGCAATCTGTGAACAGATTAATAAAGCGGCAACAGTCCTCTGTTGGTAGACGTGCTAAATGCTGTAATGTGAAATGCAAATATCACTAGCCATAACTGCACTATACATAGGTTATTCTCGAATCACACACGAATTCACATCATCAGTGAACAAAGTAGACTGAAGGCCACATTACTGTGATGATGGCTGTACTATGCAATGTATCGACAATTGTTAATATCTCGAGGGTTAATGGATCTGCCTTTTGTCATTCTAGAGTTTCTATAAAATCTAAATCATGATTGAACATATTACTACAGAGTCTGCAGATCTCTGCTGGTGTGTGTACAAAGTACTGTGCTGTCAGTTGGAGATATCTGTAGACATGTACATACTATACACTGATTATTCTCGACTTCCTTTGGATCTGACATTACGAGTGAACAAGGGTATTCAATCGTAACTATACTGTGGTGAGGGCTGTACTCAGTACTGTGTCGTGAATAGTTAATATCTCGAGGGACAATGGATCCGCGTTTCTTCGTATAGAATTGCAGTAGAATATACATCGTCAGTGTCCGCTTTAATCCAACGGCAGCAGTGCGCTGTTGGTAGATGTAGTGTTTATCGTAATGCAAGTTGTAAATGTTTCGAGCCACAGCCGTATTATACATATTCTATTCCAGAATTACCTAGGAAATGACACCATCAATGGACAAAGTAGTCCAGCGGATGCAGTACTGTGATGATGCCTCTATTCACTGCCGTGCTGTCAATTGTTAATATCGTGGGGGATAATGGGTCTGTAGTTTGTCGTTCTAGAATTGTTAGAATCGCTAGAGGTATTTACAATTGGCAGTACGGCACTTCGTACATCTACCAGTGGAGCACTGCGTCCGCTGCATTAATCTGTTGAATGATGATTTAGGTTATACAGCCGCCCTAGGGTGTTTGAGGTCAGATCCTTGTCATAACTGACAACACAGTACTGATTACAGCCACCATCACAGTAATGTAGAAGATGGAATACTTTGTTCACTGATGATGTAAATTAGAATGATATTCTGCAATAGCAAACATATAGTGCAGTTGTGGCTAGTGACATCTACTATTGACAGTACGGCATTCAGAATAACTACCAACAGAGCACTGCAGCCTCTGTATTAATCTGTTCAGTGATGATTTGGATTTTATAGCCGTCCTCGAGAGACAAAAGGCAGATCCACTATCCCTCGTGGTATTTATAATTGACAACACTGACCTGAGTACAGCCATCACCACAGTAGTGTAGCCGTTGGACTACCTTGTTCACTGATGACGTAAGTTCCATGTCAATTGTGGAGTAAACAATGTATATAACGGTTTTGGTTTGAAATATTTAAAATTTGCCGTATGGTACATGTTACATCCACCCATACATCAGTGTAGCGGTTCGATTAATCTGTTAAATTATGATTTAAATTCCATAACAGTTCTAGAATGGGATTATTCTGATCCACTGAACGCCGACATATTAACAATTGACAACACACTACTGACTACTGGCATCATCACAGTAATGTATACGTTGGACTACTTTGTTCTCTGATGATGTAAATTCCAATGCAATTCTCGAATAACTAGTGCATAGTACGGTTATGTCTAGAGACACTTACAAGTGACTGTACGGCTATTCGTACATCTGCCAGCAGAGCACTGCCGACACCCTATTAATCTATTCAAAGATGATTTAGGGTTTATAACAGTTCCAGAATGGCAAAGGGAGATTCATTAAACCTCGAGGTATTTACAATTGACGACACAGTGCTGAGCACAGCCATCATTATTCTGGTGTATCCGATAGGCTACTTTGCTCTCTGATAATGTAAATTTCGAGGCAATTCTGGAATTATCAATGTATAGTAGGTTTATTGCTAAAGATATATACAATTAACAGTACGGCAATTAGGACATCATTTAACGGATCATTGTTACCGCTGGATTAATCTGTTCGCTGATGATGTATATACCACAGCAACCCTATATCGACAAATGCAGATCCATTCTCCCACGAGACATTATTAAATGACGGCACACTACTGAGTACAGCCAGTATCACAGTATCGTAGCTGATCAATAATTTCCTTCACTTTTGATGTATATTCCAAAGCAATTCTGGGATAGTCAATGTTTATTACGGTTGTGGCATGAGATATTTCCAATGAAGGGTACGATGCTAATTGCATCCACCAAAATAGAAATGTGTCCGATGGATATATCCATTCAATTATGATTTAAATTCTATGTCAATTCTACAGCTACAAAATAGGGATGAACTGTCTCTCGATACATTATCTACAGACTACACAGTACTCATTACGGCCACCACAAACGTAGTGTAGCTGTTGTACAACCTTGTTCACTGGTAATGTAAAATCGAATGTGATTCTAGATTAATCTATGTATAGTACGACCATGGATAGTGAAATTTATAATTGACAGTACGGCATTTAGTAAATCTTCCAACATTTCACTGTTGGCGTTGCATTAGTAAGTTCACTGATGACCTATACACCGCAGCAGTTCCAGAAAGAGAAATGCAGTTCCTCCGTCCATTTGGATATTAACAAACAACTACACAGCAGCGCATACACCCATCATAACTGTATGGTTGCCGCTATATAGCTTTGTTTACTGATGATGAAGGTTCCAAAGCAATTGTGGAATAGTCATTGTATATTTCGGTTATATACTGAGATATTTCCTATTTACGGTAGGGTACTTGTTACGTCCACCAATTTAACACGATGCCGGATTCAGTACTCAGTTCAATTGTTATTATATCCTATAACAACTGTAGGATTACAAAATACATATCCACCGACCCTCGAGTTATTAGCAATTTACATTGCTATCACGTTTATGTCTTGGGATATTTCCAATTGAGGGAACGGTACCTATTACATCCGCAAATATAGCACAGTAGCAGTTGGATTAACCTGTTCCATCATGTTTTAAATTCTGTAACATTTCTAGAGAGACAAAATACAGATCCAACGTCTCTCAAAGGATCGACAATTCACGACACAGTACTGAGTACAGCCGTCATCACAGTTATGTATATGTTGGACTATTTTGTTCACTGAAGATGGAAATTCTAAGTTATTTCTGGAATTACCTATCTATATTACGGTTATGGCCAGTGATATTTACAATCAGAATACGGTGCTTATTTCATCCACCAACAGTGCAATATTTCCACAGGAATAATCTGTTCATTGATCGTAGTACATACTACAGTAATTCATGGATGAAGAATGAAGATCTATTATTCCTCGATATATTGACTGTTGACAACAAAGGACAGAGTAGAGCCATCATCAGAGTAATTTATCCGTTGAACACCTATGTTCGCTGATGATGTAGATTCTAAAGAATAACCTATGAATTTTGCGGTTATGGCGAGTGACATTTACAATTTACAGTAGGGCAAATGGTACATTTTCCAAGAGGGCACTGTCGCCGTCGGATTAACATCTTCACTGATGATGTATACCTTACAGCCATTACAGAACGAGAAATGCAGATCTATTATAGCTCGAGATATTAACAGACGACAAAGCAGTATTGAGTACAGTCACCATCACAGTACTGACGCCGTTGAATAACATTGCTCACAGAAAATTTATATTCGATAGCAACTCTAGAATAATCAGTGTACAGAACGGTTATGGCTAATGATATTTCATATTGTCAGTACGCTGCATTCTACGTGCACCAATATAGTACTGTAGCCGTTGCATTAAATTGTTCAACCGTAATTTAAATTGCATATCAATTCTAGGAAGACAAAATACAGATCCAATGACCCCCGAGTTATCACCAATTTACAGCACAATGCTGAGCACAACCACCACCACAATAATGTAGCCTTTGGACTACTCTGATCACTGACGCTGTACATTCGAACGCAATTCTAGAATAACATATGAATAGTGCGGATGTGTCTAGTAACATTTACAATCAGCAGCATTGCAGTTGGTAGATCTTACAACGGAGCGCAGTTGCTATCCGATTAAATTATTCACTGAATATGTATATTCTACAACAATTGCAGAATGATAAATGAATTTCTATTACCCGTCGAGAAATAAACAATTGACAGCACAGTACTAAGTACAGCCACCATGAAGGTAATGTAGACATTGTATTACTTTGTTCAATGATGATGTAAATTCGAAGGTTATTCTTGAATAACCTGTGTACTGCAGCGTTACGGCTGTTGATATTTACAGTTGACAGTACGGTATCTTTGACATCAGCCATCAGATCACTGTTTCGGTTGGATTAATCTCTTCACTGATCGTCTATACACCACAGCAATAGAGGAACGGGAAACCACGATCCATTATCCGTCTAGGTATTAACAAATGGCAACACAAAACTGAATACAGCCATCACCACATTATTGTAGCAGTTGTAAAACTTTGTACATTGATCATGTAAATTCCAATGCAATTCAGGAATAATCAATGTATATTATGGATACGACTTGAGATGTTTGCAATTGACATTGCGGTAGTTTTTGCGCCCACCAATATAGCACTGCAACCGATAGATTAATATGTTCAATGACGACATAAGGTCCACAACAACTCTAGAATATCAAAATACGAAACCACTGACCTTCGAGGTATTAGCCATTTACAACACAGTACAGAGTGCAGCCACCATCAATGTAACATATCCGTTGGACTACTTTGTTCACTGATAGTGTGAAATCGAAAGTGATTATAGATTAACGTATGTACAGTGCGGTTATGTCTAGTGACGTTTACTATTGACATTTCAGCAAATAGTACAATTTCTAACACATCACTCTTGCCGTTGTATTAATCTGGCGACAGATTATGCTTATTACACTGCAATCCTAGATCTAGAAATACAGATCCATTATCCCTCGAGGTATTGACAAATGACAACAAAGTAATGAGTACAGCAATCAACACAGTATGGTAGCCTATGAATGGCTTTGGTGACTGACGATGTAAATTCCGTAGCAGTTCTAGAAGGACGAATGCATATTATGGTGATCGCCAGAGACATTTACAAGTGACTGCACGGTACTTGTTGCATCTATCAGCGGACCTCTGCAGCGGTATTATTCTGTTCAGTGAAGTTTATGATTTCATAGCAATTCTAGCATTACAAAAGAGAGATCCTTGATCTCACGAAAGATTAGGGATTGACAACACAGTACTGAGTATAGCCTTCGTCACGGTATTGTTGACGCTTGACACCTTTGTCCACAGATGACGTAAGTTCCAAAGAATTTCTGGCATAATCAGTTTATACTACGGTCTTTGCTCGAGAAATTTCCAAATGACATTACGTTCCTTGCTACATTCGCCGATTTAGCACTGTTTCCGTTGGATTATTCTGTTCAATGATGACCGAAATTCTGTAACACTTCTAGAGCGACCAAATACAGAACCATTGTCCCTCGGGCTGATAACTATTGATAACACTCTACTGAACACAGCCGCCATCACAGAAATGTAGCCCTTGTGTTACTTTGCTCATTGATGATGTACAACCGGAAGTGATTTTACAATAACTTATGCTTAGTGCGGTTATGTCTGGTGATATTCACAATTGTCAGTACGGCATTTATTACGTCCACCAACAAATCACGGTTGCAGTTGTATTAATCTGGTCGCTGATGACGGATATTGCACAGCAATTCCAAAAACAGAAGTGCAGATATATTCTCCCTCCAGATATTAACAAATGAGAACATAGTACTGCAATCATCCATCATCGCAGTATGTTAGGCGTTATATGGCTTTGCTCAATGGCGATGAATGTTGCAAGGCAACTTTGGAATGGTCATTGCATATTACGATTATGTATTAAGGTATTTCCAATTGACAGTTGGGTACTTATAACTTCCACCAATTTATCACGGTAGCCGTGTCAGTACTCCGTTCATTTTTCTTCTAAATACTATGACAATTATAGAACTACAAAATACAGATGCACTGACCCCCGAGTTATTAGCAATTTACAACACAGTCCTGAGGACTGCCATCACCACAGTACTGTAGCCGTTCGACTACTACGAATACTGATGATGCACCTTCCAAAGCAGTTCTCGAATAATCAGTGCTTGGTTGTGTTGTGGCTTGGGATATCACCAATTGTCAGTACCGCACTCACTACAGCCAACAATGTATCATTGTAGCAGTAAAATTAACCTGTCCACCGATGATTAAACCCTATAATAATTCTATCTTGACAAAATACAGATCCTATGTGACTGGAGATATTAACAATTGACAACACTGTACCGAGTACAGCCACCATGAAAGTAATGTAATCATTGGACCACTTTGTTCACTGATGATTTAAATTCAAAGGTCATTCAGGAGTAACCTATGTCTAGCGTGGTTACGGCTAGTGATATCTATAATTCGCAGTACGGTATCTTTGACATCATCCAACAGATCAGTGTTTCCGTTGGATTAATCCGTCCAATGATGGTGTATGCACCAGGGCAACACTAGAACGAGAAATACCGATCCATTGCCCGTCGAGATATTAACGAATGGCAACATAGTACTGATTACATCCATCGTCACAGTATTGTAGCAGTTGCATAATAATGTCCACTGATGATGTAGAAACCATGGCAATTCTAGAATAATCAAAGTATGTTTCGGTCACAGCTTGAGATATTTCCAATTAACAGTACGGTGCATAGCACATCCACCAACAGAGCACTCTGGCCTCTGGATTAATCCGTTCAATCATGATTTGCGGCCTATAGCAGCAGTAGAATGACAAAATACAGGTCCACTGTACCTCGAGATATGAAAAATTGTCAACACAACACTGAGTAGAGGCATCTACGTCGTACTTTAACGGTTGCAAAGCTATGTTCACTGACAGCGCCACTTCCAAAGCAACTCAAGGTTAATCGTGTATAGAACATTTCAGGCTGGAAATATTTACAATTTACAGTACTGTTCTTAGTACATTAACCAACAAAGCACTGTAGCCATTGGATTAATCAGTTGAACGATGATTTACATCTTATAGCAATTCTGGAGTGGCAAGAGACAGATCCAACGTCTCTCGTGAAATTAACAATTGACAACACAGTACCGAGTACAGCCATCATCATGGCAATGTAGACGTTGGCTTGCTTTGTTAAGTGATGACGTAAATTCCAATGCAATCCTAGAATATGTATTGTAATGTATAGTACTATCACGTCAGTAAATATTTACAGTTGACGGTACGGTACATAGCACTTCCCCCAACAGAGCGCAGTTACCTTTGGATATGTCTGTTGATTAAAGATGAATATACTACTACAATTCAAGAATGCGAAATGCAGTTTCATCGTGCCTCGATATATTAACAATTGACAAGGCAGTACTGAGTATGTCTGTCATATCTGTATTTTTCCCGCTGTGTAACTTTGTTCAACAGTAATGAATATTCCAAAGCAATTCTGGAATAATGAATGTGTGGTACGGCTTTGGCTTGAGACATTTCCCATTGACAGTACAGTTCATATTAGATACACAGATATTGCACAGTAGCGGTTGGAATAAGCAGTTCAATGGTGATTCAAATTATTAACAATTCTAGAGGTCCTCTATCCGTCGAGATATTAACCATTGAAAACACAGTACTGTGCACAGCCATCGGCATAGTTATGTAGGCACTGAACTACTTTGTTCACTAATAATATCAATTCCAAAGCTATTCTGAAATAAGTATGTATGGTACGGTTTTGGCTTGTGATGCTTCCAATTGACAGTAAGGTACTAATTACGTACCGAAGTATACCCCTGTAGCCGCTGCATTCATCTGCTGAATGATTATTTAGATCCGATTACAATTCTAGGATGGCTAAATACGGGGCCACTAACCCTCGAGGTAGTAACGACTGACAACACAGTACCGAGCACTGCTACCATCAGAGTGATGTGACAGTTGGTCTACTTTGCACACTGTAGTTGTAAAATCGAAGCACACTCAGTAATAATTAATGATTAGCGCGGTTACAGCTAGAGATGTTTCCAATTGTCAATGCGGAACTTCTTACATCCACCAATATGGCACTGTAGCCGCAGGATCACACTGTTCAATGATGATTTAGATTTTAAACGAATTTCAGAATGACAAAAGACTGATCCACTAACACAAGAGGTATTGACAATTGACAACACAGTATTGATTACAACCACCATCGCCGTTCTGTAGCCGTTGGACTACTTTGTACGCTGATGATGTATATTCCTTAGCAATGCAGGAATGACCAACGTATGTTATGGTTACGTCTTGAGATGTTTACAATTGACTGTACGGCATTCAGTACATCTCCTAACAGAACAATGTTGCAGTTGGATTAATCTGTTCACATATGGCTCATATTCTGAAGCAATTCCAGAATGAGAAACGACAGTTACGTTGTCCCACGAGATATAAACGATTCACAACACAGTACTGAGTACAGCCATCATAGCAGTTCTGTAGACGATGGAACATTTGTTGGCTGATAATGCAATGCTCAAGGCAATTCTAAGATAAGCAGTGCATGGTACGGTTATTGGCGGAGCTATTTAAAATTGACGGCACTGTACTTACTACATCCGTCAACAGAGCAGTGTAGCGCTGAATTGCCTTTTCAATGGTCATTTAGGTTTTATAGCAATTCTAGAATATCGTGATGCAGGTCCATTAACCATCGAGATGTTAACAATTGACAACGAAGTACTAAATGCAGCCATCACCACTGTAATATTATCACTGGACTACTTTTTTCAATTGTGTTGCAAATTACGAAGCAATTCTGGAATAGTCAATGTATAGCAGGGTTATGGCAAAAGATACTTCCAAATGACAACACGGTACTTATTGCATACACCAATATTGCACTGTAGCCGTTGGACTAATCATTTCAATGGTGATTTAGATTGTATAGTTATTCTAGAATGGCAAAGCACAGATGCACTGACTCACGAGGAATTAACAATCGACAACACAGTACTGATTACAGCCATAGTAGCAGTAATGTAGCCGTTTGACTACTTTGCTTACAGATAATGTAAATTCGAGAGAAATCCCGGAATAATCGATGTATATAACGGTTATGTCTTAACATATTTCCAATTGTCAGTGCGGCACGTATTAGAGCCACGAATATAGCACTGTATCCGTTGGATTAGACACTACAATGATGACTTGGATTCTATATATATTATAGAATGACAAGATACATATCCACTATACCTCGCGATATTAACAATTGACAACACAGTACAGAGACCAGCCATCATCACGTTACCGTACCCGTTAGATTAATTCGTTCATCGGTGATATAAATTCCACAGCAATTCTAGGACAATCAGCTTATAGTACGGTTATGTCTAGGGATATTTACTGTTGACAGTACGGTGCTTAGTACATCCACCAACACGATACTGCAGCTGTTAGATTAATTTGTTCGCTGTTCATACGGGTTACAAGGCAATGGTAGAATAATCACTGTATAGGACGTTTACGTGTATAGTTATTTACAATGGGCAGAACTGTTTATGTTACATCCACCAACAGAACACTGTAGCCGTTTGATTAATATCTTCAATAACGTGTTTAATTCCGTAGCAATTGCAGAATGGCAGAAGTTAGATCCATTGCCGTTCGAAACGTTATGAACTGGTAACACGGTACTGCATACAGCCAAGATGAGTGTATAGCTGTCGTTGGATTAACTCGTTCTCATATGACTTATGTTCTACAGAAATTCCAGAATTATCAATATGTGCAACATTTATGGTCGGAGATAATTGCAATTGACATTGCTGTGCTTAGTACGTCCTCCATGAGGCCACTGTAGGCGTTGGATTTATCTATATATTGATGACTTAAACCCTATAGCAATTCTAGAATGATCAACGTATACATCATATATCTGTAGCGGTATAGACAGATGACAATACAGCATTGAGTGTATTCGCCTACAGATTGCTTTAGTCATTGCATTAATCTGTTCGCTGAACATTTTACCTTTTCAGCGACTGCAGAATGACTGTAGAATGGTGTAGAATCATCAGGTATTGCTGTAGAAGATAGGTGATCAGTGAATTTTCTACCCAAGTGGCAATCGTAATCTGTAGATGGGCATGCTAAGTACTGTATTTTCAATTGTCAATATCTCTATCCAAGATTTATCAATACATTGATAATTGTAGATGCGATATAAAATATACAATCAGAGGATTGGTTAATACAATGGCTGTAGCACGGTGTTAATAGCCATACTCAGTCGTGCATTTTCAAGTGATCGTATCTCCAGGCATACCCGAATGAAACTTCGACCATTCTAGAACTGCTGTGGAAGTTAAATCTTCAGTGAAGGTATTAATTCAGTGGCTAAAGTATTATATAGATTGCTACGCTCGTTACTGTATTACAAGTTGTCAATGTTTGTAGCTAAGTTTTATCTACACATGGCTCAATCTAGGATTGCTGTAGGACCTGCATTATCAGCGAAAAGATTTATGAATTGGATATCGCATTGCGTAGACGGCCACACTCAATGTAGAATGTCCAATGGTCTGTTTCTAAGGCCATAATCGATTTATCCATGGATCGTTCAAGATTAGCACCATAATAGCAATGATCAGAGAGTAAGTTAATACAATGGCTGTTGGACATTAATGATTGCTATACTCAGAAGTCCATTGTCAATTGTTAATATCTCTAGCTGTAACTGATTCATACTTCGATCATTATAGAACCGCTATAGAAATGATATCATCGGTGAACAGATTAGTCTGATAGCTAGACTGCTCTGTTGGTGGATATACCAATTACCGTATTGTCAATTGCAAGTATCTCTAGCCATAACTGATCTGTACATTGATTATTCTGGAGCTGCTATGTAATATACATCACCAGTGAGCAAATAGTTCCAACGGCTTCAGTAGTGTGACGATGGCTGTACTCGGTATTGTTTTGCCAATTGATAATATATCGAGGGATGATAGAACTGTGCCTTATCCTTCTTGAAATTCAAAAGAATTTAAGTCATCAGTGAAGAAAGTAATCGAACGGCAGCGGCATAGTGATGGTGGCTTTACGCAGTATTGTGCTGTCAATTGTTAGTAACTCGAGGGATAATTAGTCCGTATTTTGCCGTTCTAGAATTGCTATAGAATAAATATGATCACTTAAGAGTATAATCCAACGACAACAATGCTGTGTTCGTTAATGTAAAAGGTACCCTACTGTCAGAGGTGTCCCTAGCCATTACAGTACTGTACACCGATTGTTTCAGAATTTCTTTGGAAACTACATTATCAGAGATAAAATTAGTCAAACGGCTACTGTGCTGGGATGATGGATGTAATCAGTACAGTGTTGTCAATCACCTTTATCTCGAGGGATAATGGATCTGTCTTCTTTCATTCTAGAATTACTGCAGAACATAAAGCTGCAGAGTGCAGATTGCTCAAATGGTAACTGTGCCCTGTTGTAGGACCCATTGTGTACCGCAATGTCAGCTGTAAATGTCACAAGCCACGACCATTCCACATATAGGCTATTCTAGAGTATCATTGCAACCTACGCCGTCAGTGGTCAAAGTATCCCAACGTCTACAGTACTGTGATAATGCCTGTACTCTGTACAGTGATGTCAATTGATAATATATCAAGAGATAGTGGATATGTGCCTTGTCGTTCCCGAAATCCTATAGAATTTATATCATCGGTGAACAAAGTAATGCAACGGCAGCATTACAGTGACGGTGGCTGTACTCAGTATTGTGCTGTCAATTGCTTATATCTCGAGAGGTGGTGGAGCTGTCGTTTCTCATTCTCGAAATGCTGCAGAATATAAATCATCAGGGAACATGTTAACCCAACGGCAACAGTGCTCAGTTGGTAAATGCTGTAAGTATCGCACAGTCAATTGCAAATGTCTCAAGCCATAACCACTCTACAGATACGTTATTCTAAAATATCACTGAAATTTACGTCGTTCGTGGGCAAAGTAACCCAACGTCTACGGTACTGTGACGATATCTGTACTATATTCAGTGTTGTCAATTGATAATATATCGAGGGATAATGGATATGTGCCCTGTCATTCTAGAAATTGTCTAGAATTTATATTATCGGTGAACAAAGTAATACAACAGCAGCAGTACAGTGATGGTGGCTGCACTCAGTAATGTGCTGTCAATTGTGAGTACCTCGAGGGTTAATTGGTCCGTATTTTGCCATTTTACAATGGCTATAAGATCCAAATAATCACTGAACAATTTAATCCAACGGCAAAAGTGCTCTGTCGGCGGATGTACATAGTACCTTACTCACAATTGTAAATACCGCTAGATGTGTCCGTACTATACACTGATTATTCCAGAACAACTTTGGCATTTAAATCGTCAGTGAGTAAAGTAATCCAAAGCATACAGTACTGTGATGATTACTCTACTGAGTATTGTGTTGACAGTTGTTAATATCCATTTGGATAAAGGACCTGCACTTTGCCATTCCATGTTTGTTATATAATATTAATGGTCAAAGAACAGATTAATCCATAGGCATAAGTGCTATATTGGTGAAGCTATAAGTACCGCACTGTCAAAGCTAGATGTCCCTTGCCATAACCTGTTTATTCCAGAGTTGCTTTGTAATTTGCGTGGTCAGTGAGCGAAGTATTCCAACGTCTACAGCACTGTGATGATTTCTGTACTCAGAAACGTGTATTCAATTGTTAATGTCTCGAGCGATAATATATGTGTCTTTCGTCAATATAGGGTTGCCATAGAAACTTATTCATTATTGTGGAGATAAATCCAACGAGCACCGGATACTGTTGATTCACGTACTAAGTACCGTACTGTCAATTGGAAATATCCCTAGTCGTAAACCTACTATACACCGATGATTCTAGAGTTGCTGTGGAATTTATGTCATCGATGAAAATGTTAATACAACGCGCGCGGTACTGTGATGATATCTTTTCTGTTCACTGTGTTGTAACTTGCTAATACCTCGAGTGGTAACGGATATCCATTCTGTCATTCTAGATTGTCTATAGAATCAAAATCATCATTGAACAGATTTATCCAACGGTTACAGTGCTCTGCTGGTGGATGTTCCAAGCGCCGTATTGTCAATTAGAGATATCTCTAGCCATAACCGTACTATACACTGATGATTAGAGAATTGCCTTGGTATATGCATCATCAGTTAAGAAAGTAGTCCAACGGATATACTACTATGATGATGGCTGTAATCAGTACTGTGTTGTCAGCTATTTATGTCTCGAGGGATAATTGATCTGTCTTTTGTCATTCTAGAATAGCTATAGAATATATATCATCACGGAACAGATTAATCCGACGGTTACTGTCCTGTGTTAGCGGATGTACCAAGCGCCGCCCTGTCAGTAGTACATATTTTAAGTCATAACCGCACTATACATTGTATACTCCGGATTATCTGTGGAACTTGAGTCATCACCGAGAAAAGGAATCCAACTGTTTCGACACTGTGTTGTTGGTTGTACTGTGCACCGTATTGTGAGTTATTAATAGCTCGAGGGATAATGTATCAATCTTCTAGCATTCTAGAACTGCTATGGAAAATAAATCACCATTGAACAGACTAATCCAGCGGTTACATGTGCCGTGATGATGGCTGTTCTCACTACTGTGTTGGCAATTGCAAAATATCTCGAGCAATATTGGAATTTTCTTTTGTCATTCCTTAGTTGCTATAGAAACACAATCATCTGTGAACAGAGTAATCAAACGGATACCGTGCTATGTTGATGACAATACACTGTACCATATTGAAACATGTCAATATCTCCAGCAACAGTTGCTACGTACATTCGTCATTCTACAATTTCTGAAAACCTTAGATGACCAGAAAATATATTAATTCACTGTCCATGGTATTGTGCAGTTCACTACACTCAGTGCCTTATTGACATTTGTCAATGTCATTACCGACGTATGACCTATATATTGATCATTCTAGAATTGCTATAGAGTCTCAATCTTCAGATGCGAGATTGATCCAACGGCGGCAGTACTCTATCGGTGGATTTAATGTGTTCCGCACTGATAGCTTTTAGTATCTCCAGGCATAAATGTTCTATAGATTTATTATGCCAGAGTTGCTGTGGAATCTGTACCATCATTGTAAAAATTAATCCAACGGCTACAGTACTATGATGATGGCTGTACTCGGTAGTTCGTTCTCAATTGTTAATATCTCGAGCGTCACTCAATCTATATTTTGTCATTCTAGAATTGATGTAGGATTTAAGTCATCACTCTAAACATTTTTCCAACGGCTACAGTGATCTGTTGGTGGCTGTACTGCGCACCATACTGCCAATTGTAATTGCCCCTACCCATAACTGACCTACACATCAATTATTCTATGGAAGCTGTGGAATTTAAGTCATCAGAGCATAAATTAGTCCAACCGCTAGAGTACCTTGACGTTGGCAGTCCTCTGTACTGTGTTGCCAAATGTTAACATATCTAGCAATTGTGGATTTGCCACTTGTCATCCTAGAAATGCTACAGAATATAAATCGTCAGTAGACAGATTAGTCAAACGGCTACCGTGCCCTGTTGATGGTCATACACTATACTGTATTGACATATGTCAAATTCGCCAGCGACAGTTGCTCTATCCATCGATCATTCTTCAATTGCTGAAGAAATTGGGTGATACGCAAACATAGAAATTCACTGGCTATTGTATTGTTTAGATCGGTACCCTCAGTCCTGCATTGCCATTTTCAAATTGCAAGTCCGATATTTAATCTATCCATCGTTTGTTCTAGAATTGCTGTAGAAATTAAATCGTCAGTGGACAAATTATTACAACCGCAAGAATTCTCTGTTGATGGCTGTATTCTGTACTGCATTAACATGTTTCAATGTCGCCAGCGTCCATTTCAATGTCCATGAACATTCAACAATTGCAGAAGGACTAAGATGATTAGCGAACAGACTAATCGAAAGTCTATTGTATTGTTTAGATGCAAGAGCCCAGTACGCTACTGTTATTTGTCACAATCACTACACATATACGATCAATCCATCGACTATTCGAGAATGCCTACATATCTTAAATCAACAATGAACAGATTAATCCAACATTTTCAGTGTTCTCTTGGTGGATCTAACATGTACCGTACGGCCTATTGTAAATATCTGCAGCCATACGTGCTCTATACGTTGATTATTTTAGAATTGCTATGAAATTTAATTCACCAGTGAACAAACTTTGACGACGACTACAGTACAGTTATGTCGGTTGTACACTATACGGTTTTGTCAATTGTTAATATCTCGAGCGATAAACGATCTGTCATCTCTTATTCTAGATCTGCTATAGAATTTAAAACATCAGTGACCGGATTAATCAAACGGATACCGTGCTCCGTTGGTCGATGTACTCTGTACCCTTCTGTCGGATGTAAATGTCTCTAGACATGACTGACGTATACGTTGACTATACTGGAATTGCTGCAGAATTTCAGTCATCAGTGAGCAAACTATTTCAACGGTTACAGCGCTCTGTTGGTGGATATACTAAGTAGAGTATAGTCAATTATAAATGTCTGTAGCCATAGCTAACCTACCCAATGATTTTTCTGGAAATACCGTTTAATTTAAATCATCCAGTGAACTAGCTTATCCAACGGCTACAGTAACCTTTTATGGCTACACCCAGTACTGCATCGACATTTTTGGCAATCCCACTATCGACAATTGCAGTATTAATTGAACATTTGACAATTGCTTAAGAATTCGATGATCCGCGAACTGACCAAGTTTATGGCAATGAGGCTGTGCAGGTGGCTATACTCAGTACTGTATCGTCAATTGTTAATATCTCCTGCTGTGACTTTTTAAACCTTCATTATTCTAGAATTGTAATTGAACATAGATCATCAGGAAAGAAATTAATACAACGGCTACTGCACGTTGTTTGTTGGTGTCCTAAGTACCGCGCTCTCAACAGTATATATCTCATGCGTTAACTAATGTATTCATTGATTATTCTAGAATCACTGTGGAATTTAAATCACTAGTGAACAAATTAATCCAACGGCTACAGTACTGTGATGTTGGCAGTGCTGAGTACTGGGTTATCAGTTGTTAATATTTCGTGGAATGATGTATCTGTCATCTGTCATTATTGAATTGCCGTTGAATTTAAACCATCATTGGACAGATTACTGCAACGCAGACAGTTCTCCGTTGGCGGATATACTGAGTACCGTAATGTCAATTGTAAGTTCGCCGCGCCAGAACTGATGTGTACATTAATAATTCTAGGTTTGCTTTGGCATTTCGGTCCTCAGTGAAGGCGATAATTCAGCGACAGCAGTGTTCTGTCGATGGACATACTGAGAAAAATATTGTTGTGTGTCATTTTCTCTAGCTACCCTTTCTGTAGCTGTTCAATAATCATTAAATTTTTCGAGAATAACGTAGATGAGCAGCGAACAGGTTATTTCCAGTGGCTATGGTATTGTGTAGATTTCCGTACTCAGTACAGTTTTGTCAAATGTTATCTTGTCGTGCGATAATGGATCTGACCCTTGACATCCTAGAATTGCCATAGAATTTAGATCACCATTGAGCATATTAGTACAGCGGACACAGAAATGTGACAATGGCTGTACGCAGCACCTAGTGATCAGTTGTCACCGTGGCGTGCGATAATGGATCTGTCCCTCGTCATGCTAGGATTGCTACGGAATATAGATCGCAGCAAATAAAATTATCCACTGTGTATATCATTGTGAGGACGCCTACACTCTGTAGTGTATTTTATTCTGTCAGCATATCTGGGGATATTTTGTCCAGCAATTTGCCATTCCAGAATTGCTGTTGAACTTAGATAGTAGGTGATTAGGTTAATGCAGTGGATATAGAACTGTGTAAACAACAAAACCAAGTACTGCATTATCAGTTGTCGATATATGAAGCGAATATTTATCCATCCACTAATCACTCTAGAATTGCTATGAAATGGAAGCCGTCACTGCAAAGACTGATCAAACGCCTGCAGTACTATGCTGATGACTGTACGCAGTAATGTACGGTCAAGTATTATTATCTCCAGCCATAATTCATCCATTTACTAATCATTCCTTATTGCTATGTAGTGCAGATGTACAGTGGATAGACTAGTCCAGTGGTGGTAGAAGAGTATAGATGGCTGCCCTTACTTATGTATAGTGAATTGTTAATATCTTGAGCGATAATTGAAATGTCTTTTGTCATTCTGGATTTGCAATACAATATAAACCCCCAGTGAACAGATTATTCCAATTGCTACATTTCTGCCTTGGTGGCTATATTCAGTACCTTGTTGTCGATTGAAAATGTCTCTGGCGATAACTGATCTATCCATTGGCAATTCTAGAATCTCTGTAGAAATTAGATGATATGTGAATAGAATTATCCAATGGACATAGCGCGATGTAGACGACTATACTCAGTACTGCGTTATCAATTGCGTATGTATGAAGCGATAATTGATGTATGGATTGAGCATTTGAGAATTACTATGGAGCCTAAATCGTCAGTAAATGGATTAATGCTCCGGCTATATTACTGTGTTGATGGCTACACTCAGTACCGTGTTGCCATTTATCAATATCTCCATCGACAATTTCTCAATCCATTGATAATTCTCGAATTGCTTTGGATATAAGACGATCAGCATAAGTATTGCACCAATGGATGTAGTACTGCGTCGATAGCAATACTCTGTAAATTAGTGTCAATCGTTATTATCTCTGGCAGCAATTGATAAATCCATTGATCACTACTGAATTGCTATGGAATATGAGCGGTCGGTCTATAGAATAAACCAATTTTTATAGATTTCCCTATGTGCCTATACTCATTACATTGTAGTTAGCGTTTAATGTCTCTTGCAATAACTTATGTATCAATTGCTCATTTTCGAATTGCTGTAGAACTTACATGATCATTGAATAGTTTAACACAGAGGATATTTTGGTGCGAAGATGTACACGAGGCTCTGTAGATGGCTATACTAGCTACTTTATTGACATTTCTTAATATCTATGGAGACAATTAATATTTCTATTGATCATTCTAGAATTGTTACAGAATGTTGACGTTCAGTTTATAAATAAATACAAGATCTCTTGATCTGTTTAGGGGTGCATACTCAGTTCTGTATTATCAGTTGCTAATATCTCAGCGATAATTGACCTATCCATTGACCATTGCATAGAATTTACGGCGGATACTTTATACCAATGGCTATGGTGCTTTGTGGATGTCTGTACACAGTACTCTATCCTTAATTCCTAGTTTCACTAGCCATGACGCATCTATCCATTGATAAATCTAGGAATGCTGTAGGAACAATGTGATCAGTATATAGATTTACCCAATGGCTCTAGTACAGAATAGGTGGCAGTACTCGGCACTGTATAGTCAATCGTTAATATCTCTAGGGGTAGTCTATCAATCCACTGATATCTCTAGTATTTGCTATAGAATTTATATGATCAATGAATATATTAATCCATTGGATGTAGTACAGGACAGGTGGTTATACCCAACACTCTATTGTCCATCGTCAATGCCTCTGACGATAATTGAGCCACACATTTATCATTCTGGAATTGCCACAAAATTTTTATGATCGGTCAATATCATATACTAATAGGTATAGTACTACGATCGTGGCTACACCCACCACAGTATTTGAAATTGATATAATAGCTAGCGATGATGAATCTTTCCAAGCATCACTATAGAAGTGCCCTTGAACTTTCGTGATCATTGAAAAGATTAATTCAATGGCTACGATACTGTAATTGTTACCATAATCAGCAATGTGCGGTCAATCGTCAATATCTCTAGCGATAATTGGTCTCTCTATAAATCATTCTTTAATTGCTACGCAATTTGGACTATCAGGGTGCGCTTTTTGCCATTTTACGCCACTGGATATAGGGCTGTGCTGTTGGCTCTACTGATTACTGTATTTTCAGCTGTTGGCACCTCAAGCGTTAATATATATATCCATTTATTATTTTAAAATTGCACTATATAAATAGGATGCTCACTATATACGTTGACACAATGGCTATAGTAAGGTGTTGATGGCTGTACTAAGTACTTTGTGGCGAATTGTTAATATTTCTAGCGACAATTCAGCTCTCCTTTGTTCTATCAAGAATTGCTATAGAAGTTACGCAATCAGAGAATAGATTAATGCAATGGCTACAGTACTCCGTAGAGGGCTATACTCTGTATTGTATTCTTGACTGTTATTTTCTCTAGAAATAAATGAACCACACATTAGTCAATCTATAATACCTACACAACTAACACGAAGAGTGAATAGATTTATCGAACAGTTATAGGACTGCGTGGATGCCTATACTCAGTACTGCTACGTTAGTTGGCTATATCTCCAGCGATAATTGACCGATCCGTCGATCATACTAGAACTGCTACAGAATCAAATGGTAAGTGAATTGATCAACATTATTGCTACCGTGTAACGTCGACTGTAGGGCCCAGTGCTCTGTTGTTAGTTGCTAATACTGCCGGCGATAATATCTACCGGCTGATGATCCTAGGATTCCCATTGAACCTACGTGATCAGTGAATATACTAATACAATGTATATGGTACAGTGTAGATGGCTATAGCCTGTAGTGTTCTATTGACTGTTAATGTCTCTAGAGATAACTGATCCATCCATTGATAATTGTTGAATTTCGGTGGGTTTCACATGATGGCTAGAAAATTTGTCCAATGGCTATAGTACTGCTTATGTGGATACACTAAGTAGCGCATTATACTTTGTTAATGTTTCAAGCGAAAGTTGATACATACATTAGTCAATGAAGAATTGCCTTAGAACTGACAATATCGGTGAATAGATTAATGCAATGGATATGAAATTGTGTAGGCGACAATAATCTGTATTTTTAATTGATAATACCACTAGAGATGATCCATCCATCCGTTGATAATTCTTGAAATACTTTCTGATTCAAATGACAACTGAACTGATTGACCCAATGGCTACGGTACTGCGCTAATGCCAATACTCTGGGCTTAATTGTTAATCCTAACATCTCTAGCGAGAATTGATCCATCTATTACAAATGCCGGAATTGCTATTTTACACTGATGACCAACGAATTCACTAATAGAATGGCCATGGTACGGCGTGGTTGGCTATACTAACTTCGGTATCATTACTTCCTACTGCCCCTAGCGATAGTTGACAAATACATTTATGATTCATGTAATACTGTAGAACTAAATGATCTGCGAATCTGTTATTCCATTGGCTATGGCTTATTGTCGGTGGCTCTACCATCTACTGCATTATCAATTGACAATGTCCACAGAGATAGATGGTAAATCCATTGATCATTCTAGGATTGCCTTTTAATTCTATAATATATAATTGTATAGACTAATACAGCGGCTGTAGCACTGCGTAGATGGGTATACTAAGTGCCGCATTATCAATTGTTATTATTTCAAAAGAAGACTCATCTATCTGTCGATCAATATAGAATTGCTATCGAATTAACGTGATCACTGAATACATTATTGCACTAGCGATAGTACTACGCAGATGGCTATATTTCCTTCAGTATGCAACACTCATGACAGTATCACCATCTGTCAATATACCATGCGATAATTTTTCTAGCGATTGATCATTCTACAAATGCTATGGTAGTTTAATGATCGGAGAGTATACTAATACAATGGCTGTAGTACTGCGTAGGTGGATATATACCGCCAGGTATTGTTGATTGTTAACATCTCCCGCGATCATTGATGTATCCATTTATCATTATATGGTTGCAATAAAATATTGAATAGCAGTGACTTGTCTAATCCAATGCCTATAATACTGTGCTCATGGCTGTACTGAGAAATGTAATTTCAATTCCTGATATATCAAGCGACAATTCATCTATCTCTTGATCAATGATGAATTACAACAGAATTGAGATATCAGTGAATAGAGTAGTGCTATGGATACTGCTTAGATGGCTACACTCTCTACTGTCTTCTTAACTGCAAATGTTTCCAGAGATAATTGATCCGTTGATTGATAATTCTTGAATTGCTGGGGAATTAAATATTGACTGAATGGATTTATTCCATGGCGCTATTAATGCGTAGGTTGTTATATTTCCGCTAAGGTAGCAGCACTTATTACTGTATTCACAACTTTGAAAATCTGTAGCGACAGTTGATGTAGTTAATGATTATTCTTGAATTGCTATGAAAGGTAAGTGGTCAGTGAATATATTTATGCCATGAATATAGTGCGGCGTTGGTGGCAATACAAATTTCTGTTTTGTTGGATACTATCACCTCGAGCAATAATTGATCTATGCATTAATCGTTCTAGAATTGCTAAAGGATTAATGTCATCAGTGTCTACACTAATCCAATGTCTATATTACTGTGTAGACACATATACTCTGTAGTAGATTGTCCAATGCAAGTATCTCCAGGGATAATTGACATATCCAATGGTGCATCTACCACTGATATGAAGTATAGGTGATCTGTGTATAAATTAAACCAATGGCTACAGTACGATGTAGATGACCATACCCTGCACTGTAGCGTCAAATCTAATATCACCAACGACAATTGATCTATCCATCATCCGTTCGAGAACTGCTGCAGAATTTATGTGATCAGTGAATTAATTTTTCCACTAGCCATAGTGTTCTGTTGAGGGTTACACTTAGTAGTATAATGTCAATTGGCAATATGTCGAAGGATGATGATATGCACATTGATAATTCTAGAAGAGCTGCGGAATGAAAACCATTTCTGCAGAGATAGGCATAAGTGCTTTAATGTATTACAGCCGGCTCTACTCATGATCATTCTAGAACAGCTACGGAAATTAAATGATCAGTTAATAGACTAATACAATTGCTACGGTACAGTGGAGATGGCTGTACACAATACAGCATAGTCAATTGTCAATTTTTCTGGCGATAATTGATATATCCGACGGTTCCTCTAGAATTGTTACAGCATTCAGATGATCAGCGAATAGGATAATCGAATGGCAACAGTTCTGGATTAATGGCTGTACACAGGACTGCATTGTCTATACTTGATGACACTTGCGATAATTGATCTATCCATTTATCATTCTAAAATTACTGTCAAATTTATGTGTCCTGTAAACAGATTTCTCAGATGACACTTACAGTGCGTAGACGGCTATATCCGGTACGGCATTGTCGACTGTCTATTTCTCTATAACCGACTGATCCTGCCATTGCTCATTGTAGAAGAGCTGTTGAACTGGGATAATCGGCAGATAGATTAATGCAATTGTAATGGAACTGAAATGATTTCTCTACTCAGTACCGTGTTGTCACTAGATAATATCGCTAGAGTTACTTGAAATATCAAATGGTCATTCCAAAATAGCTGTGGATATTATATGACCCGTGTATAGATAAATACAATGGCTACAGGAACGATTAGATGGCTATACTGAGTAGCGTATTGCTAATTGTTAACTACTCTAGCGTGGATTTTTCTAGCCATTGATCGTTCAACAATTTATTGTAGAATTTAGATGCTCATTGAAAGGATTACTCAAATGGTAGTAGCCCAGTGTTGGTGGTTACGCTCAGCATTTTATCTTCAATTGCTAACACAACTGGCGATAATTTGTCCATCCTTTGAACATTCTTGGATTGCTATTGAATTTAGAATGTCAGTGTGCAGGTTAATATAATGGATATACAATTTTGTAGGCGGATATGCTCACTTTTGTAATGCCAATTGTTGATATCTCTGGCGACAACTGATTTGCCCCTTCGTCATTCTATCGTCGTCATCGAATTTGAGATACCAGTAAATAGATTATACAAATGCTAAAAATAATGTGTAGATGGCTACAGCTAGTACTCTATATTCCATTGCTATATGTCCAGCCATAATTTATACAACGTTCTATCATCCTGGAATTCCTATAGTATTTAACGATCTGTGGATAGGTTAATCCAATGGTAGTGATGCTGTTCATTTACATTTAGCGCCTATGTATATGCTGCTGCACTCTGCTGCAGTTTGGTGCAAACTTCAATGCTCCGCTCTGGATATGTACGGGACGGTAGCGCTTATAATGTTGGGTCAGATTAGGATAATACATGAGTCTGCTTTATTCCCTGCGATACGTTGGTTTTCACCAATTCACTATGAACTGCTCTCTTCTGCTTCGTCACGCTTCGCACGGAAATGCTCTACTCTGGTAAGGTTAGGATGTGCAGCGGTGGACAATGTTAAAATAAGAATCTGTGGTTCGCGATGCCACCAGTGGTTTTCGGCTGTTTAATCTGCTGTGCTACGCTCTGCTGTCGTCAACTGCACTCTGCTGCGCTCAGCTATGGATGGGCTAGGTTAGGATAGCTTGAGTGTGGAATCTGTGCTTTCCGCTCTTATTCTCTACTATTTGTCGCATAACAGTGCTCTCCTGCTGTCTGCGACTGGTTCCTACGTTCTGCTGATCCCAGCTGCATTTGGGTTACGGAATGTAGTGCGTGTGAGGTTAGGTTATGACAGGCTTGTGTTGGTTAAGCTGAATAGGTGCGGAATCAGGGTTCTTCGCTGGTATTCGATGGACTCTGCGCTTCACCTAGGCCTGCTGCGCTCTCCAACGTACTGCCTTGCGTTGCTGCCGTCTGGCTTTATTGCGTCAGAGTAGGATAGGTTTGGATATGTTATGTCGGCTTTGGTTAGGAATTTGTGCTATTGGCATATCCTCGGTGTATACGGCGCTTCATTGGGTTCTGTTGCCCTCTGATGCCCTTTCTTGCTCCCTGTTGTGCCCTGCTGCTGGTAGTATGGGTTATGCCAGTTAAGTAATATGAGCTATGTGCAGCTGTTCGCTGGTATTCGGAGCACTTCTGGGCTTCGGTGGGCTCTCCTGCGCCCTGATACGCCCTCCTGCGATCAGATGCACATTGCTGTGCTCTGCTCTGTTTGCGGTTTTATCCAATGTGGCGCCGGGCATAGAAGTGCTGCTCTGTGGTGACGGTGCTGCTCGGAGCGGTGCTGTCTTGAGCACTATTGCGCTGTGCTGTGCTATGCGGTTATATTCGGTGCTATTTATTTCTGTGCATTGCTGTGCTACGTTCTGCATCGTGCTGCTGTGGTGGTAGAACTTAAAAACTTCATTCATAGGTAATCGATGTTCTCTATTTCCATCCATATGCGCCGTGCAGTCCAGATGAAGCCTGTGAACGGCGAAAACTGTGACAGTGAGCAAATGTTCAACGTCTCACTCCGAAGCAGCAGCAGACCCTGCACGATACACTACCCACTTCTTTCCTTGAATATGAATATGCCTGTTAGCGTGTAATTCCAGCTTTTGCACGGCAAATATCGTTTTTGTGTGAGCTTTGAGCATGTGATACTGCACGCAATAGGAAATGAAAAATGCAAATCGAGAGGGCAAAGCTTTGTATTATAGTTGAGTACGGAGTCGATGATAATTAATCCAAAGTTTCGTCAAACTGTTGGTGGCAGTTCGTCTAATGAGCAGGTCAAGGGAAATTGCATTAAAATAATTCACTTAGACGCGGGTAGCGAAATTAGTGTAGGTGCATAAAGAAAATGTAGACATGAAGTTAACGAAAGGGGCACAATACCTCAATCAAAATACAACTAACTATTGTAATCGTCACTTTTCAAGTGTATAGACAATGATAATAGTGTTTAACATGATAATTGATAATATTCATAGTATTTACAATTGCCAGATTTCAATCATCCTTGTTGTCAAATTTATTAATTAAATCATTAGAATCATTCCAAGGTTCGGCAGTATGCACTTCGCCCGATATAAAGATTGTGCTCGTATTTTTCAAGTGGCATATTCGTAGTGCAGTTCAAATTAAGTCATATATCTTTTATATTCTCGTGGTTGGCAAACATGACGAGTAGAGTTTGCTGAATTTGGTGACCCTATTAATTAACAATATATTCTTAATATTACGGCGTAATGCTTATATAACTCGTCCCATAAAGCCAAAGTGCTACAGGTCCTCAAACTAATTGCTATCTTCATCCCGCTTTTCAGGGACAACCCCTCCCACTCAACTACTGCTCAGGAAGTGGACCCTTCTTCCTTGCACTCGAGTCTGTAGAAAAAGAATCCGTACTCCTCATACCAGATAATCGATGTCAAAATAGTGGAGAAAAGAGCGAGTGTGTGAAGAGGCAGAGGACGCACACTTCCTTCTCCTCTCATCCGAGCACCTTCTACTCAACTTCTCCTTCTAGCCTCCACGTTCAAACCCTCAATTCAGGCAATTAATAAGTACTTAATGGACACGTCTTGAGCTACGTTCTCCATCGCCAACGTGACGCAGGCACCGAGGACCTACGACGGTTTCGTGGAACTGGAAGACATGTAAAGTGTGTATGACGGTCAAATCTTGGACTCGTCTCAACGAATGTCTTTATTCCCGGCTGTGGTTGTTGAAGCTTTGGGGGGGGGGGGGGGGGGGAGTGGACATGACCTGGGACGGAAGTTATCGCAGAGTACGCAACAATATAACAGAGCAGCCTGCAGTGACCTATTCTGCTTATACCGAAATTCAGTGCAAGCACATATAACATACTTTTTCGCTTAGTGTTTTCAGCCTTTAACACCGCAGACGTACATCAATTAGCATCTACAATTCTTTATACAGGTTATACCGGTTTATGCGAAAAATCGCGGCGACGCAACGATGCATGGCGAATGTATCAGAAAAAAGGACGGAACAAGGAGGATATGATTTTTAAAATACTCTCCTCTAAAACCATCTATACCCCAATGTGGTGATTCCATATCTAGGAGGAGGTACTGGTTGCCACGTAACGTTTATGAGACAAATAATTATGAGGAATTGATTTTTGCTACATTCATTTTTATACTTACACAACATTCTGTAAATAGTATCAGTTTCTTCAAAGTGCTTATCAATTGCCCTGTGTAACACTAACTTTCCCCCTGCAATCAAAATTTTCTGTAATCAAAAATAATTTTTCTATACCGAGATATACCGCCCTGAAGTTATTTGAAAGGCACTGAAAATTATAGAGACTATCATCTCGTCGCATAGTTTAGCTATTGCCGTTATTTTATGAAGAATTCCTACCTCCTTTGTATCTAAAATGGAAGTTTATGCGTAGATGCAGAGTGGAAGTGGTATTAAATTTTAGTTATCGTTACTTTTGTTCTGTGCAGGTCTCCTATGAATAATTTCGTCGCTTGCTTTGCCTGATATAAATATTTATATGTAGGTAAGTGATTGAATTCAGACAAGTTTTGCTGTGTATATTCCCGGTTAAGTGGTATTCAATTCTACTTCAATTTATATGTACAGAGTTGTCGGAGAGTTGTGGATATATAAATGTGAAGTGAAAACATTTTCGTAGAATCAAACGATTTAGTTAATGCCACGGAATGATATTCCTAAGTATTATTAAATGTATTAGATGACATCGACATTTTGTATGTTCTTGAAAGTGAAGCGTATAACTGAGGTTAGACTTGTATAATATGGTATGTACATTTGTATGAAATATTGAGGACTATGGAATTCAATTATATAAAAATGAACGTAAAGGGGTGGTTATATGTTAAATATCGTAGAATAATGTATTTCTCTGTTTCCTTCATTAGAAGTGAATTTTGTGGTAATATCCAAGTTAATTCCGAGGTGATATTTCGGATTTAGGTTAAACTATATGCATAGATACCGTGCTATTCACAAATAGTTTTAATGGTTGCTTTAGTGTACCATAAGTGTACTTCTCTTCATTTTTAATCTATTTCCAATAATTTGTGAATATTGCATTTCGCCTTATTTCAGTCGTCATTTCGAAATACCTGTCCCTTTAACCTCACGCCAAAATCGATTTACTTCACATCGTAAACCACAACTATCAAGTTATCAAGCAACATAACCGGAGGAAAGTTTCTTTCAATACATATACAATAGTAGAGAATAAAAATGAAAGTCTCTGCTACAACGAATATCAAAATCAACCAGCCATCTGCTGCAAATGATCGCTCACGATCACGTGTATCAAAGTTCGGGAACGAAATTTTTGGGAACGGTATAAGCTCGAGCAGCAGAGCTCCGACATACGAATTACGCCAGACAATGGAATGTTAAATAATTCTAGTATGATGAAACTATCGTGGTGCAGAAGTCCTTGCAATAAAATTTTGGCCATGGTAGTCGAGGCGGGGTGAACGAAATAAAAATTGTGCACGTTGGATAGGTGTGGAGGATGAAAAACGAATGCTAATGAAGTATCAACTACACTTGTCACGTAATATTGGCCCACATGGGCCAACGATTGCGCCCATTCCTTCAATTCCCATGCGTATGCATGTGTGTGTGGGACATTATTCATCTCCTTGCAGCACCGCCCATTTTCTTCAGTCCTCCCTTTCTCTCCCAAACTTTTTTCCCTTTGCACGCACGTGGCCATGGCAGGTACGTGACGGGGGTTCACCAGAAAGAATCACGAGATTAGGTGTGCTCACGCATACTCGCGAATGGATGGAATGTTTCTTCCGTCTTCTTATGCAAGGATTTTATAATACGTGGGCGTTAATTCGTATTTGGTTACGAAGCTCGTGAAGGTGCTACTGATAGATATAAGAATGTGAAAGACTACTTTTGGCGCCGTTTTGAGAGGTCCTTTAAGTAGATATCTTGATGACATTGTGTAGCAAATAAAATTCGGTATAATACTGGAATTAGTACAGTATAAATTGTTTCGATTATGTTATGCATTTTAAGAAAGGAGGCTTGGCGGAATTAGTATAGTGAGTTTACCGCATATATATGAACATAAAATTCACGTTGATATTCTGGAGACAGGAGGAGTGAAATGAGAAATGTTGTGATAATGACAAGATTGCTTATTATGACATTAAAATATTCTGTTGCGTGCTTCCTACGTATTATAAGTTAACGCAGCCTCACGTTTACAATATGATGTTACGTACAACATTTCTTAAGATTTCTGTTACACTGGGGTGAATTCTGGTTCACTGACCACCGAAAATAATTCACTCTAGACGTTTAGAAATCAAATTTGTTTCAAGCTGCGTGCTTTTAGATGAATTTACTGGCCAAGGTTAGCAGTAATTATGAATACCATACTCTACGATTCATATCCTTCATAGCATTAGCCAATAAACTGATATTTTGTGAAGAAAACTCTAGCGTCTATATCCAAATGTAGATAATTATTTTCGGTAGGAAGACGGAAAACAAATTCTTTGTTTCAAATTAACACTCACTTCAAGCAAAACAAATTATACATGTTGGAAATAAAATTGTTAGCCGCTTTAATGCCGCCTTGGCTGATTAAGCATCTTTTTAACTATATTGTACCATATTTCGAAATATATAAATTTTAAGCGTGCGTTAAACGTTATAATTATTCCGATTACTAGTGGCATAGGAGCGAAAGGTTTAGCTTCGATATAATGGATTGCTCCTCTCAAAATAGAAATTAAATTGATTCTAAAACTGATGTGGCAGAGCTTTGCTGATACCCGTGACCTGAGAATTCGCTTTAAACGTAAATAGATGCTGGTTTTCCAAAAAATATAGGTCAATCGTTTACTTAATCATACCCAGCAAATGCAGCTCACTTTATCTTCGCTGATAGCAATACGATTCATGTGTATGCTCAGATTGCGTTTAGAACGTTAGAGCGAGTATTCCACCGAAACAATAACGAACACGATATCCAATTCTTGTCATAATTCGCTTAGAACATGCCATCAAGCACGCATAAATATACTCAAAGCAACGAACTCAATGTATCGCAAAATTAAATGCTCCACACGTAACTATCTTAAAGGAGATAATAGGAGATAATAGGAGATAATAGGTTTGTAGCTTAAAAGGTGCAATATATGTCGGCTAAGGTATATTCCTTATTATAGCCATTACATCAGCGAATGTCAACATTTCTCTAAAGAATTGGAGCTTAATTTTGAGCCAACATCAACAAAAAATTTCAAATCAGTTGACCAAAGCGTACGCCAAATTTCCAAACAACTTTCTACCGCAAACCACCAATAAATTCTTCGCGAAATTCGGCAATATTACAAGCAAACATTTATCAAAAATTTTCACTGTGTTCACCAAAGGTCTCGCTGAAATCATAGCCATTCGAAAGGAAACAGGTCCTGGGAGATAATCCTCCTTTACACCGAGATCTAGCAAATTCTCTCTGGGCACTGTTTAATTAGTCTTTTCGATAGTGCACACTGTGGAAGCCTTTAGGAGTAGTTCGGAGCGGAAGCATATCGATCAAGCCACCTCTGACACGTCCGGCTATGTCAATTCGGCGTGGAAACAAAGCACTGGGCTGGAAAGGCGAAAAAGGAAGAAGGGAAGTGCAGCCAGCGAGAGGCGGCTCCGCGGAGGTGGGTAAAGCTTTATTTAAACAGTTGAGCTTCTGCTTATTTTGTCCGTCAACGTGTCCCTCGTACGAAACGACACACTCGGCCATGTATTGCGCTTCATCCACGTTGCATCCATTCTAAGGTTCGTTCCGAGCCGTTACGTCATGTGCGGGTAACTCCATCCTCAATAGCGTCTAATTCCCTTCCGATTTGGTATGGCGGAATTGCTCACGCTCCCAAATACAGCGGCCCGGATTTCGGGAGAAAGGAAATGCGAAATTTTTGAAGAAAAGCAGGAAGATGTAGCGGAGATCGCCCTGGTCTCTGAGGAATTTAGAGAGAGTCATAAGGTCGCGGCACTGTGGACGTTGAGGAATGTATCAAGCTTGATAGGGCACGTGGAGTGGTTAGGAATATATCAGATAGGTAATCCTGAGTCATTATATCAAGAAAATGATGGACGTAATCCAGTCAAACTATTTTAGAGTGTATGTTTGCTGAAGATGATGGGTATTCATTTTGTAATCAAGGATCCTGGTCACCTCTTGCTTACCAAACATATTTTCGCTCTTCTCCACACTCGTGGTAGAGTATATCTATTTGCCTTTCTTGTTTCGTTTATCTCTGAACCTCCAACGAACGTTGTTGCAAGTTCTCCAACAGTTTATCTGAAAATTGACGGAAATTAGAATGTAGGTTACGTTTCACCAAATATCCGAAGGATAATATGGCTGAGAAAGAGAGAAAGGTATTTGTGTGTGCTGTAGACAGATTGAAGGACGACATGGATATGGAATTTACACGTTAGCTCAGAAATTCGAAATTGTTAACTGATTAAAATACAATGTTAGCATTGGAGCCATCAACATGTAACAAGTAACTAAATATCGTATACATGGTTGATGGCAATTAACCATTTGCACTCTACGATTTTTCGGCCAAAGTATAGCAGGAGTTCTAAGACTTTCCGTTACAACGTTGAAGATAATTTTCGGAGCAGGAATCAGAAATCGGATAGTAATTAACACGTAGAGCTATTTGATTTCAATACCTCGCAAACCGTTATATTGTTTGGAATTTGACATATTTACGAATATCAAGCTTCAAAATTTTATCAAATGGCGAATGAAGTGCGTCTCTCAAGCGCAAAGGGCTGAATCCTTGAAATGAAGTTAAAAGAGCATATATAATTATGATCACGATCGAATAAAGATCGATATTGGTACAGAGATTGTACAGTGGTAATATTTATTGGCAACAACAGCATAAATTTGTGAGAATGACAATAATGTTACGAATTATACCTCGATTCACTGCAACTCTCAACACTGTATTGCAATATCGCAACCCTGTTCGACTTCGACCCATAACTTCACAAATCGATTAAACGGCAGGTACCACCGTCTTTACCTAAAGTTTTATTTCACCATATATGATCATACTAATGGTCCGACGCGTTACCCACGGATTCCCCGACCGACCTTGGCCATGTATAATCGTCCCTCGCTCTACTTCCGGTAGCAGAAATGCTACGTGTACATAATGGAAAATATGCGATACTATGCTTATTTCGCAATAAGCATCTGCATACACATGGGAATTGCAAATACAGTGTATCCAAAGATAGTTATTATGTCTCCTTTGGTTGTTCCATCGTTAATATGTGCTTTATTGTTCTTGCCATTGGTGAATTATTTATGGGGTTTGCAGATAATTCGATTGAGTGCTTTTGACGAAATATGTCAGGCACTTAATTTATAAACATAAATTCTTAGAAATGATCTATCTTGTCAGATTCAGCGAAGAATTAGGAATCTCAATATCTCAAGAGATATACTGGGTAATTAGTTTAGGAACATGAATTGAAAGCAGAGATTCCTTTGCCGCGATATACAGGGTTCGACAAGTATTGAGAATTATGTTAAATTTGGTGTTATCTGAATAATTCGAAAATACGCATCGAAGTTGTTAAATGGATTGTTAAATCCGTTTAAACCGTTCACTGTATAAGTTTCAAATTCGGACATCTCTACGAAACACGTGGTTTTGCCACACGTGTGTGGCAGAAACAATGATGAATAATGCAGGTTCGAGTAAAGTTATGATGAATACTTGTGCCATTGAAAATCTACGTTAATCAACCTTTATATGTTAGAAAGTGAAGTTGTGCAACGATGTTATTGATATCATTTTCTAAAATCCGTACAGGATTATTAACAAAGGTACGCTGTAATTAAATTCGGTACAAAAAGTCTAAATCTAGGTGCCATAGACGGAATTGAAATTCGTATGTCTTGGTTCCCAATTTTAATAAGGGAATTGGAATGCGAACTCCAACATTTGCAGGAATCGGCAATTCGTGTCATCTTTGTTTTATCCGGTCTACCGCAATTGCCCTAAACGGAGTGAAGGAGTTTCGGAATGCGTTCTCGTCTATTGAATCAGTGGAGAGAAATACTGACATTAATTGCTGTCTGTCTTGTCCCACTGAGATAATAGAAATTACCTCATTCCCGTGAAGCGTCAAGGATTGCATTACTCACAACTCACAAAGATTAAGTGTTATGTTGTGTTATTAAGTGTTATGGAAATGTGCTTACTGTAATCTATTTTGCCAGGCGTCGCGGAAACGACGTTCTTATCTCGTTCGTGCCAACCCCTTCATTGCCGCACGTACAGTATAGCGTAGACTTAATGTTCTAATGGTATAGTTAATATTAGGTTAGCAATTAATGTATGATGCTGAAAATTCGATACTGTATATAATTAATCGAGGACTTAACTTGAATCACGTAACTAATAATATTAAATCAATAATACTAGTGTTAACTTAAGTTCTTTGTGCCCTTCGCATAACAAGTTGACAAGTACTTTAGATCAAAAATTTTCATTTCATAAACTGCGAGCTCCGTTTTAAATTCAAGTTGATAAGTATCATCGAAGTTTACTGGTAATATACGATGAAATGCATATTATGGCAGTCTCCGAATTCTAGTTAGAGTTATGTCTTTTATTGTTGACTTCCTGTCGACAAAAAAGTATGTGTGGAGCACATGCCAAATTTAACCTCTCAGCTTACATTTCATTAGAATAATTTCTGTTCGCTTTATATTTTCGAAGCTCAAGAGGAGCATTTAAAATTTCCTATAGATAGCAAATGTCGCAAATTTTGTTCGTAGCTCTTAGCTTGGCACTGTATTCCTAAAATTGCTATTTGGGAAACAATACCAATTACAGGACTCGCAACGTGGATGTGGCTACGCATCGAGACCCAACTTGCGCCCTAATGCAGCAACATGCTGACGATATCTGTTTCAAGATATCTAATCCAACTCGGAGCGAAAGAAGTTAAAGTGAATCTACTGACACTTCATTACATTTCATGTCCTAGAAAAAGCGTTCCGGATGTGAGTATTTTAATTTATACACTACCGACGCAACGATAATATACTACATATCAGCAGAATCTAATATTTCCAAGTTCCCAAAGACTTGGGGAATCAAATATGAAAATCTCGAGCAAAGAGGGACTAAATTATAGTCGCTACACGCCAGAACGTGTTCGAGAATATACAAAACACCGACTTGCATACGAATCGTGTCCCTGCGTACAAGACAACTCCATGTTCAGCACCATGACCAGGCACAGCCCACATCAACCATTGCCGATTTTCCATGACTTAGACGTGAATAAAGTTATTCCCTTACCAATGAAACTGCCAGAGCCGCAACGAGGGTCCAGTGATGCCTTGCTGTCGGACAGACGTTGCGTGCCCCTGCCCCAAGGGCTACAACTTAATCATCCCAAGTCTTATGACTGTAGACACAGGCCGGTCCAACTACAGCCTATACAATAGCAGCGCATGACTAGGGCTGCTGGAACATACCTTTGATTTCAGAAGGAACAGTGAGCCGAAGGCCATCCTGGAACCCGATGCATGATGAGATGGACGGTTGCTTGAATGAGTGTCGGAGACTAGTCGTGAGGATGTCTTACCATGCATGGATTTATCAAGAACACGGAAGTACGTCGCGTAGGCTTGTTGTTACTTAAGGACGATCGCGACTATCGGGAGAACAATTATGATCTGCTTGGTAAACGAGAGGTATAACAGAAAAGGAATATGGTATAAATGTATTCGCTCCCAGTTATGTAGCTAACCTTTCTACAAATACCGCACACTTGAGTCTTAGCCCAATAATCTATCTTAAAGCAATTTATGACGACATATGTTCAAATGCAAGCATTCCTCGTAGTCCGGAATATCTTTCATCTTGTAACTAGCTGTGTCATAACGCAGGCATCCTTCGTCGTCTAACCATGTCTTCCAGATTAAATCTTGAGAAACCTGAAATCTGAAATAAATCTGAAAGCACTAACTGGCGCGTAATGGAAGTGGGTAACAGGCATTTCCGCCTGTCCTGACGATAATGTATAATATTCGGGGCGTCGTGCCGCTAGCATTTCATCATTCTGCTGGCAAACATGCGCGTAAACGGAGATACACGGCTTCGCGGATTTGATTCGGATGCATTTTGCACTCGGTCCAGACGGAAAATCATGAAACCGATCTGATAATTCAACGGACAGGAATACCAGAACTGGCTACATATTCGATATCGGGGAGCCATCGGTATGATCTCCCTGTCGTTAAAGATTCCACCGGAGACCACTCCCTTGATATTCCTGGAAATATTTTGGATTCATTCCCGTCCTGTCTTACAGGGTTATTTGACATGGGAAAGTTTGGTTATTCACATGGCATGGATTCATAGCTGGATTCGTGGTTCTTGGTAACTTTGCTATATGCATTAAAGAGTTATGCATTTCGATATTTTAATTAGTGTTGGCTGGTAGACTGTATTTGGTGTTTAAGTTTTTATTTCACAGTATTTTAATTATTCGGCGTAAATAATTTCGGACATTGACTAACTAGATTGCTTAATATGGTTTGGGCGGCGGCATGAATTATTGCTCAATATCTTGGCGTTTACTAATGTCTCGTATATTTATTTATTGCTTTGTCTATACGGGAATAACCTGTATGGAAATGTACCAGAAAACTATTACAGTGAGGCTCAAAGCTAACGGTAAAGAAGGAAAATATAAGTAAAGCAAGGAAATAATGGTAAAGATAGAAATATACATATATACAGGGGGACGGGGTGTGTGCAAGTATAAGAAAAAAGGGACTTTCTACAAAGAGTTGCGACATAACAGCTGTTCTATAGTGTGAAGGGATTGGCTGAATAGATAAAAGGTAGAGTCGGTATAGTTAACATTAATAATGGTTATATTGACAACTGAGTGGTCTGCAAAGACGAATTTATGATTTTGTAAATGATGAAAGTAGTATCGTTTTGAATAAGAAGTTGGAACACTGATTGAGGATTTTTTCATTATATCAGAAAATTTTACAACGCTATTGAGCACTTTATAGACAAAGAGAATACTAGAGGTTTCCCTCATTCCTTCTAACGTTGTTAAAATGTGTGATGAGTGTATGAATTCATAGGTGTGACACGAATCTAGCTTGGGCTGTCCAATATGTCGTGAAGCTGAACGTAACAACAGGTATCGTACTGTTCCTAAAGAACTTGTGGCCAATTTAAACTAAGGTGCCCTGATTCTCAGAATGCTTTGCTAGATAGTTTGGAATACTGTTATATTTGTTGCTTTGATTTACGTTGTGAACCAAATTGACCTGCGTGTTCTCATCCCATGCTCTGTTATACTCAATTAGCTAGCTTAGTTGCATTCCATTCATTCTTTCAAACGTTGTTACACTTTCATTTGGAACATAAATATTCTTTCCTTGGGAATTATATGTTATGAACAATGTTTTCCAATCTTCGGGCAGAATCGATGACAATTACATGATTTTAAGAAGTTATACGTTTTCAGGGAGCTATTGGAAACGTTAGGATACATATTTAATCACAAGAAATCTTAGAACTTGAAAGCTCTCCAATGATATCCAATTTTTACGTCCCTCTACAATATATATATTTTATAATGCAACTATCTGTATTATGTCAGAATAACTGAGTTTAAACTCGATGGATATCATTTCGTGCCACACAAGACGATGTACAGAGTTACAAAAATATTTACAAACTACGTAAATGTAAATTTCTGAGATATCCATAGAATTCAAATTTTAATTCTGACCCATTCCATGATGAACGTTCATTTATTTTTCTCAGTATTTAAACGATCTTATAATTACTACTCAATTAGTTACTCCCCGCTAGTATTACCATGAACAAAGATAGACTTTCCAATTTAAGTACGGTTCTCTATTCGAACTTCAGAGATTTGGCAATTACGTATTATGAGAATGTTAGCAGATACCTCGTTCAGTTTAATTCGTATCTCGGTTAATTCGAGTTTATTCGGTCTGCCTCTAATTACCATAATTGAGTTGTACTTCCTGTACCTTTGTTAAAATGATTGAATATTTATGAAGGAGGGTAAGGCTACGCAAGGTGAAAATATGAATGCCTCGCAATAGAGCGTATCGAAATGCATTACCCCCATTTGGATATATATGACATGTGCACAGGTTGTCCGAATTGAATGAAGTTGCGTCCATTATCTACACAAAAATCGTCGGGAATTTCCCAGCAGAAATTCGACTTAAACGATTTGTAACAGAAATTTTTATTGGAACGCTTTTTAATAAAATACGTGTGGCCCACGACGTGAACAGTATCGTTGAACGGAATTGAAGCGAAAATTAGTTACTGTGCTTAAACAAATATTATTGGAAGACTAATAATAGTAATCGTTCAAACTTTCGTAGGTAATGATTAAAGCAGTAAGTGGAGGTGAAGAATGTTTCTTCTGGAACTGGTATAAGCACTTCAAGGATGTAATGAAATACTGTTCAGGAAGAAAATATATGGCTCTGTTTTTACTCGTGCAAGCTCGGTTAAGCTAGGATTATTTCCGAGAATTAGTCGTAATACATGAAGCATTGTGAAGTAACGTACAGCTAATTGAGAGACGGTTTAAAGGGTGAGGACTATGCCTAACTTATGGAACCCGAATTTGTAATGGATATTCCCAAACAAAGCAATACGGAAACACTAGTAATGGCAAAGGATGTTCGTATGCAGAACATATCAACCGATAAATTGCTGCCGCGGAAGAAACATTTAGGGCGATGTAAAATCAGCGAGTAATTTACATATAGGTATCAGAATGGTAATACAAAAACAATGTCAATCGTAGGAGTGAAGTTCACAGATTGAAACCCAAGAAGAGTCATTACTTAATTCGAGAAAGGTGTCCTCATGTTCCTCGAAATGTTAACATGCTTGTTTAGCTTAAGTGACGTCTGTATGATACTAACAGAAATACATGTAACCTGACGTGAAATATGGACACGAAGTTCTTGTGATTTTCTATTCTTATTTCACCATAAACGGCAACAAGCGTAATCCATAAGTACATACAAGAAATGTTTCGAATCGTTGTATGCACATCGCGAGAATTTTTCGTAGCGCCTATGGGTAATAACAATAAACGTGACACTCAAGGCAAGAGCGTGCCGAGAGGACTATCATTGGAGAGTGAAGAGCGAGGATCGTGGTTCGAGAAAAGAGTGATCGGCGCGCGAGCCGGACCAAGCTCCTTCCCTCGCTACTATTTCTCCCTCGCACGTTTTGGTCTAGTCGGAAGCTGTGCATTCAGAAACGGGACGCGTCATGTCGACCGCTACAAGTGGCTTTGGCGCTGGAAATATGGTTATAATATGCCCTTTGCTTATTATGTCTTTTGCTTAGGTTCTTATACTTATGGGGTACAAGGCCTCTATTGGATCGCTTTTGTGCTATAGATTCTTTTATTTAATGAGTATGGTACAGTCGATGTGGAAGGCTACACCTATGAGTAAGGATTGGTAGGCGACACAGATGAAATCTAACTGCGCTTAAATTGCAAGAAGTGTGTGATATTACTAAAATAAGAGTATTCGGTAAATATCTGAAGAAGTAGTAAAGCCTTGCAGAAAAAATTGAAAGTTATCAAAACATTCGCTGAAGCTTTTTTCCGTGCAGTTATAAAGCAGTAGTAAATCTTCTCCCTAAAATCGCAAATTTTCCAAAAAATTCGCTGTAGCAGCGATCAAACAATACTGCAATTGCTGGAAATGTGTGACATTACAAGAATAGTGATACTAGGTGCAGCTCCGTGGCAGTAAAAGGAATTTACTGAAAATACCAATTATTCTAAAAGTTCGCTGAGACTGTGTTCAAACTGCTCTGAAAATTTATCAAAGTTGTGTTATTCAGGGAAAAACGCAATACTCTGCCTCTTCGCGCTGTTTTAGAGCAGCAGTAGGACAAAACGCACAAAGTCGACAATTTTCAGAGTAATTGCTGAAGCTGCTTTCAAACTGCGCTGAAAAAGCATGAATGGTGTGTTATTCGGTGAATAACGTTATACACTCGGGAATTGATGAAGAACGTAGATGAGCAGGGAATAAGTCAAAATAATGGCTGTATACCTATGTTGATCGCAATAATCCGTAGCGTGTTCTCAATTGTTTAAATCTCCAGCTAAAATTCATATATCTTTTGATCATTCTAGAATCACTACAGAACCAATGTCGTCAGTGAATAGATTATTCCAAAGGCTATAGTTTTGTATTGGTGGCTGTACTTAGCACCGCATAGTCAACTGTAAAGCACTCTAGACACAACTGATGTATACATTGCTTATTCTAGAGTAGCTCTGGAATTTGAATCATCATTGTATCGATCATTCCGTCGGTTACAGTTGTGTGCAGATGGCTGTACTCAGTAGTGTAATCACGCTTGTCAACGTCCCTAGCGACAGTTGATCTATCCATTGGATATTCGAGTGTTTCTGGACAACTTAGCAGATCACGGAATTAATTAATTCATTTGCTGTAGTACAGTGTAGATTGCTGCTCTCCGTGATGTATTGTCATTTACCAGTATCACTAGCGGTAATTGATTTGTCGATTTATATTTCCATAATTGCTGTATAGATTTGATGACCAGGGAATAGATTAATCCAATCATCATAGTACCGTGTTGATGGTTGTAATCAGAAATGTATCGCCACTTTTTAATATCCGTTGCTATAATTGATTTATTCAGTGACCATTCATGCATTGCTAAAGAACTCAGGTGATCAGCGAATTGAATATCCCAATGGAAATAATACTGTGTAGATAGCCAAATGCAGTAATACATTGTGAAATATCTATACCTGATGAGATAATTTGCCTATCCCTTTATCACTCTAGAGTTGCTGTAGAATTTAAACCTTCGGGGCATAGATTATTCCAACGGATATAGCCATGTTGAAGTGTCTGTTTCGTGTACCGTACTGTCAAGTCGAAATATCTCTAGCGATAATTGTTCTTTGAGTTTACAATTCCCGACCTGGTGTAAAGCTTACGTTATAAGTGTATAGACTATTCCAATGGCTATAGTACAGTGATGGCGGCTGTACTCAGCACTGCATTGAAAATTGTAGATATATCTAACTATTACTGATCCATCCATTGATCCGCCTGGAATTTCAATATAACTCATATGAACGTAGAGTCGATTAATACAACAGCTGTAGAACTCTGCAGGTGGCTCATCGCAGTACTGGATTGAAGTATACAGCCTGTAGAAGTATGTAGATGACTAGAATCAGTACTGTATTGTCATATGTCATTGTCTCCAGCGACCATTGCTCTATCCATTGGTATTTCTAGAATTACTGGAGGACGTATATGATCAGCGAACATATTAATTCAATGGCTCTGGTATTGTGTAGTTAGCTACACTCAGTGGTGTATCAACATGTGTGAACACCTCAACCGACGTTTGATCCATCCATTGACCGTCCTAGGATTGCAATAGAGCATAAACGTTCAGAGAACCGAAAGCGCCTACGGCAACAGCGACCTCTTGGCGGATGTACTAAGGTTTTCACTGTCGATGGAAAATATTCTTAGGCATAGTTTGCCTATAAGTAGGTTATTCCAGAATTGCTGTGGAATTTAAGTCATCAGTGAACAAGTTGAAGCAGTGGCTACCGTGCGCTGTTGATGGCGAAACTAATAACTGTTTTGACATTTGTCAATACTTCCAGAGACTATTGCTCTATCGATTGAATGCTCTACAACTGCTGACAAACCTCTATGATTTGCGAATAGATTACATCAATGACTATTGTATTGTGTAGACGGCTACGCTAATTACAGTGTTGTCATTTGTCAATAGCGCTACCGATATTTGATCTAGACACTGACCAATCTAGACTTGCTATGAAATCAAATCATCAGTGAACTGATTGATCCAAAGGCTATAATGGCCTGTGGGCCCTTGTAATAGGCCCCGGCAACTGCCAACTGTAAATATCTCCAGACATAGCTGATCTATACGTTGATTACTCTGGAATAGCTGAGGAATTTATATAAACACAGAACATATTAATCGAATGGCTACAGCAGTGTTATGCTGGCTATACTCGGAAATGCTTTTTCAATCTTTAATTCCTCGAGCGACAAATGCCCTGTCCTTTGTCAATTTAGAATCGCTATAGAAATTATATCTTTCGTGCACAGACTACTCCAACGGCTGCAGTGCCTTGCTGGTGGATTTACTATGTACCGTATTGTCAAATGTAAACATCTCTATCCGTAAGCGAAATGAACGTTGGACATCCCAGAATTGCCGAGGAATATACTTCATCTGTGAACAAATTAATCCAATGGCTAGAGTGCCATCCTGATGGATATACTCAGCTCTGCCTTGACAGATGTCAATTTCTCTATCTTCAATTGCTCTATTCATTGAACATTCTGCAAATGCTGAAGGACATAGATGATCAGCGTACCGGCTAATCCATTGGCTCTAGTAGTGTGTACATGGCTGCCACCGGTACAGTATTGCGATACGCCTATATGTGATCTATCCACTGATTAATCTCGAATTTCTACGGACTTTTGAATCATCAGTGTTCAGAATTATACATCTACAGTGATCTGTTTGTGGATGAAAGAAGTAAATATCTGCAGCCGTAACCGTACTATACACTGATTATAGCAGAACTGCGGTGGAATATATATAATCAGCAAACATATCGATCCAATGGATGCGTCACTGTGATGATGGTTGTTCTTAGTACTTTGCTGTCAATCGTTAACGTCTCGAGCGATAATTGATCTGTCCCTTTTCCTCTCAGAATTGCTATAGAAACTATATCTTCCTTGAGCAGATTACTGAATCGGCTGCAGTGGACTGTAGGTGGATTTAGTACCTACGGTAATGTCAATTGTAGGTACCTCCAGCAATAACTGATTCATCCATTCATTATTCTCGAACTGCTATAGAATTCGAATCATTAGTGAACAGACTTTTCTAACTCATACAGTGCGCTGTTGAAGGGTGTGCCAAGTACAGTAATGACAATTGCAAATATCTCTAGCCATAACCGAAATATACATTGATAATTCTGGAATTCCTGTGGAATTAAATCATCGATGGTCAAATTAATACAACTCCAACAGTCCTGTAATTACGGCTGTGCTCAATACTGTGATTGAATTTTAAACATATTGTGCGCTAACGTACATGTCTCATGATATTCAGGAATTGTTATATAATTTCTATCGGCATTGAACAGATTAAACCAACTGCAAGTGTGCTCCGTTTGTGGATGTACGATGTGCCGCCCTGCCAATTGCAAATATCTCTGGCCATAAGAGTTCAATGCATTGGTTACTCATGTACTGCTGTGGAATTCAAGTCATCAGTGAAAGAATTAATTCAACGGATACCGTATTGTGTAGACGGCTGTGAGGAGTACTGTTTTGTCAAGTATTAATTTCTCGAGCGATAGTGTATCTGCCCTTTGTCATTGTATGATTGCTATGTAATTCAAGTCATGAGTATACAGATTAATCACTCGAATACAGTGCGGTTCTGTTGGATGTACTAAGTACCGTACCGTCAATTTTAAATATCTCGAGCATAAACTGTTCTATACATTGACAGGTCTAGAATTCCTGTGGAAGTGGAGTCATCTGTGAACACGTTAATGCAACGACTACAGTGCTGAAATGATGACTGTACCCATTTCGGTTTTGTCAACCGTTAGTGTTGCGACCAGTAATAGATCTGTCCTTCCTAACTCAGGATTTACAGTGGAACTTACATCATAAGTATAGAGCATAAATCAACTGCTGCAGTGCACAGTTGGTTGACGTACTAAGTAGCGTACTGCCAGTTGTATATATTTCAAGACGGAAATAATTTATATATTGATTAAGATAGATTTGCTGTGGAATCTAAGTCGTTAGTGAAGAAATTTACCCAACGGTTACAGTACCTTGATGATGGATCTAATGGGTACAGTCGCAAATTGTTAATATCTCTAGCGATAGTGGACATGTCCTTTGCCATTGTGGTATTGGTGCAGTACTCAAATCGACCAGCGAATAGATTAACCCAACGGCTACAGTGCTCTGTTGGTGGATGTACTGTGCACCATACAGCCAATTCTGAGTATCTCTAGTTTTAACTGACCTATACATTGATTATTCTATAATTGCTGCAGAATTTATATCGCCAGTAAACAAACAGACTCGACGGCTACAGTACCGTGATGATGGCTCTACTCAGCACTGTCTTGTCATAAGTCATTTTCTCCAGCGCTAGTGGCTCTATCCGTTGATCGTTCTACACATGCTAAAGAACATGGATGAACTGCGGACAGATAAGTTCGATGGCCATAGTGTTGTGCAGATCGCTGAACTCAGTACCCTATTGTCGTTTGCCAATAGCAGTACAGATATTTGATCTATCCAATGATCATTCTAGATTTGCAGTAGAGATTAAATCTTTAGTGAACAGACCAAACCAACGGTTACAAATCACTGTTGGTGGATGTATTTAGCACTGTCCTGCATATTGTATATATCTCTAGCCATAAAGGATCTATATATTGATTACTATAGTATTGCTGTGGAATTTAAATGATCAGTGAACAAATTAGTCCATCGGCTACACAGCTCTGACATTGGCTGTGTCAGTACTGTGTTGCCACTCGTTAACACCTCGAGCGGTAATGGAACCATCTTTTGCCAACCTAGGACTGCTATGGAATGTAAATCATCAATGAACATGTAAATAAATCGGGTACATTTCCCTCTTGCTTGCTGTACTCAGTACTGTATTAACATATGTCAATATCTACCGGGACAATTTCTTTCTTCACTGATCATTCTACAATTGCTGAAGAACTTAGGTGATCAGCTAACTGATTAATACAACGGCTACACCGTTTTGCATATGGCTACACTCAGTATTGTATTTTCAATTGTCATTATCCTTCGCGATAATTGAGACATCCTGTGATCGTTCTGAAATATATATGTAACCCAGATTATCATCGAATTGTTTGATAGAGTGGCTGTAGTAATACGTTGATGGATACACCCGGTACTCTATTTTCAATAGTCAATATCTTCATATACAACTGACTTAAACTTCGATCATTAGGGAATTGCTGACGAATTTAAATTATCGATGAAGAGATGACTACATCGGCTGCCATGCTCTATTGGTAGATGTACTTAGTACTGTACTGTAAGTTGTAAATATCCCTAGCCATAACTTACCTATGCATCGACTATTCCAGAATGGTTGTTGAATATGTCATTTGTGAATAATTTTGGAACATCAGCTACATGCACTCTAGTGTTGTATGCACTCTGTACTGTATTGTGAATCCATACTATTTCGAGCCATAATTGACTTTCCTCTGTCATTCTAGTATTGCCACATTATGAAATTCATAAGTTCATATATTGATTCAACAGACGCAGTACTGTGCTAATTGTATTCTGTCGTCAAAGCTTACAATCTCGAGCGATAATTAATATCTCTATTGTCATTCTAGGATTGCTACGGAATTTGAATCGACAGAATAGATTCATCCAACATCTATAAAACATTCTTGATTACTGATCTCTGTGCTATATCTCTAATTGTCAATATTTATTGCAGTAATTAATATATCCATTGGTCATTCCAGAATAGCAATATGACTAGGGTCATATAAGGGTAGATTGATAAAAAGACTGCAGTTCGGAGGCTGTTCTAAGTACTTCATTGCCAAGAGCTAATATTCCCAAATACAACAGATTTATTATTTTATCAGCCTACAACTACTAGAGCATGTAAATCATCAGCGAACGGATGAATGCAGCGTACACTGTACCTTGTGGAATGATGTTCTCTGCGCTGTATAGCCACGGCTTGCTGTCCCCAACGATAATTCATCTTCCTTTCGAAATTCAAGAATTGCTGCGGAAATTATACAATCCGCGAAGCGACTATTCCATCAGCTACGGCGCTGTGTTGATGATTGCACCCTGCGCCGTATTTCCAATTGTCAATATCGTTAGCGGCTAATAGTCGATCCATTGGTCATTCTGGAAATGGTGTAGACATCAGATTATCTGCGAACAGATAAATGAAATTGATGCAATGCTGTTCAGATTACGACAATGAGAGCCCGATCTTCTATTGTGAATAGCCTCGGCGATGATCCATCTATCCAGTGATAATTCTATAAAAGCAACATTACGTAGATCACCTTATTGTCGGCTGGTACAGTGGCTGTCATTCTGCCTTGATGGCTGAGGGCAGAAGCTGGGGAGGGTTCTGGTGTAAGGTGTCCGCCAGAAACCACGATGGAACTGATGATCCCTATAGCTGCAAAGCCGAGCTGCGCAGTGCGGGAGACTTCGGTGAAGTTGTAGGGCCCGATCCGGCAAGTCCACTTACCTCGCCTCCTCGTTGGTGCCCTTGGGGTCCAGTGGGTACCGCCCCTTGCACTATGTGCATGCCACTGGACGCGAAAGAGGGAGTGGCAATGGGCCATGGAGACCTTCGGTTGGATCTCATATCCATGCCAGACCTGAAGTGGCCCAAAGAGAAATGCGCCAATACGGGTATCTCCCCGGGCGATCTCCTTAAGCCTACTAGGGTCCTGCGCGGGTTGACTTCCTCCGCTGGTTGGACCTGCTCATTTCTTTGGTTTGTGTCGATATAAATTCGCACCCAACATCTGCCGCTATATCCATAAATGGACCAGGTACGGCAAAGCTGCGCATTGGCGCCGAGAAGCTTATGAAACAATAGTTGCCTTGATGGCTGACCCCAGTACTGAATCGTCAATCTTCAACGACTCCGGATACAGCTTATTTATACTTTCATCATACTAGATTGCAACAAAATTTAAGTCACCCGTGAACCGATGGATTCAACGGCCATTGCGAACTGTTGGAGGATGTACTATGTACCGCGCTATTAGTTGTATATATCTGTAGCCATAACCGATATATGCATTGAATATTCCAGAATTCCTAAGTAATTTAAGTAATCACTGAATGCATTAGCACAACAGCAACAGTACTTTGATAATGGCTATAACCAGTACCCTTTTTCCAACTGTGAATATCGCGAACTATATTGGATCAGACATATGTCGCTCTAGAATTTTTGTGGAGTTTAAGCAATCAGAGAGAAAATTAATAAAACGGCTACAGTGGAATAATGAGCGTTGCACTCGGTACTGTTTTGTCATGTGCTAAAGTCGCGAGCGAGAAAGGATCTCTCCTCTGTCATTGTAGATCTGCTATAGAAATTAAGTCATCAGTGAGCAAATTAATCAGACGGATGCAGTGCTCTGGCAGTGGCTACAATCTGTAACTTATTGACATATGTCAATGGCTGCCGTACCAATTGCCCTATCCATTGACAAGTCTACAATTGCATAAGAACATATTTCATCGGCGAAAAGATCAATCCATTGGCTGTAGTAATCTGTAAGTAGCTCACTCAGTATTTTATTGTCTACTGTCAATGTAACTACCGATATGTGACCTATCAATTCATCATTCAGTAATTGCTACGGAGCTTAAATGATCTGTGAACATACCAAGCCAACAGCTTCGGTGCTCTATAGTTGGATGTACTGTGTGCCATAATGTGGAATGTAAATGTCTCTAGACATAACTTTACTATACATTGACTACTGCAGGATCGCGGTGGAATTTACGTTATCAGTGAAAAAATTAATCCAACTGTTACGTTGCAGCGATGAGTGCTGTGCTCAGTACTGTGGTGTCAGTTGTTAAAGTCTCTAGCTATAGTGGACCATACCTTTATCATTCTAGAAGTGTCATAGAATAAAAGCCATCTGTAACCTGAATAATAAAGCGGCTAGAGTGACCTGTTAATGGCAATACACGGTACTGTATCGTCTACTGGCAATATCACTACATACATGTGATCTATCAATTGATAATTCAAGATTTGGGAAGTAGTTTATGTCACCAGTGGACAAAATAATCCAACTGCCACAGTGCTCTGTTGGCGGAAGTACTAAACAATGTACTGTCATTTGCAGATATCTGCAGCCATGACTATACCATACACAGACTATTCTGGTGTCGGATTCTAATTTGCATCCGACACCGGAAAAAATAGTACGACAGCTACGGTTATGTGATGATTCCTGCACTCAGTACTGCGTTGTCTACTGTTAATACATCGAGCGATAATGGATCTGTCTTATATCAATCAAGAACTGCTATCGAACACAAATGACCAGTACACAGGTTAATCAAGTGGCAAGGGTGATCTGTTTATTGCTATACTGCTTACGGTTTTGCCATATGTAAATGTCTCCAGCGACATTTGCTTTATTCATTTATCATTCTGCACTCGCTAGTGAACTTAGTTGTTCAGCGAACATATTAGTGCAAGTGCTATGGTATTATGTGGACGACTACACTCTGTACTCTATTGTCAAACGTCTATATAACTACCGATATATGATCTATGAGTTGGTCATTCTGGAGCTGCTATAGAATGTAATACATCATCGAACAGGTCTATACAATGGCTACAGTGCTTTCCTGGTGGATGTTCCAGGTATCGTACTGTCAATTGTAAAAGTCTCTAGATATGGCCGTAATATACAGTGATTAATTAAAATTTGGTTTGAGCTTCACATCATTAGTGGACTAAGTAATAGAACTGCGACGATACTGTGATGATGGCTGCACTCAGTACAGTGTATCCAATAGTTCATAACTTGGGTAACATAGGATCTGTCTTTTTTCACTCTAGAAATGCTGAGGAATGTATATCATCAGTGAACCGTTTAATCCAAAGGCAATGGCGCTCTCTTGATTGATGTACTGAGTACCGTACTGACAATAGTAACAATCTCTAGATGTGAACGTAGTACAAGGTGATTACTCTAGAATTTCTTGGGAACTTAATTCACCAATGAACAAATTATATCAAAGGCTATAGTACTGCGACTATGGCTGTATTGCGTTGTCAATTGTTAATATGTCGTGGGATGACGGAACTGCCCCTTGTCATTCTATAGATGCTATAAAACGAAAATCAACATTGAACAGATTAATCCAAAGGCAACTGCGCTCTGCTGGTTTATGTACCATGTACCGTACTCGCAATTGCAAATATCTGTAGCCGTAACCGACCTAAACATTCATTACTCAAGAATGGCTGCAAAATTTATATTGGGAATGAACAAGATTATTCCACGGCTAAAGTACCGTACTGGTTGCTGCACTTTGTACTGTGTTGCCAAACGTTTATATTTCGGGCGATAGTGGAATTGTCTTTTTTCTTTCTGGAGTAGCCTCAGTACATTAATCATCATTAAGCAGATTAATACAAAGGATACCCTGCCATGCTGGTTTATGTGGTAAGAAACGTATTGTCAACTATAAATTTCTCTAGACGCAATCATACTATGCATTGGTTATTCTATGATTGCTTTGGAACTCGCATCATCAGTGAACAAAAAAGTGACTCAACGGCTATAGAACTGTGATGCTGTAATTACCAAGGAAATTAAGGATTAATCAGTGTACGGCACTGTTACGGCTAGGGACACATACAGATGGCAGTACGGTGCTTAGTACATCCACCAACAGAGACCTTCTAGCACTGAATTAATCTGTTCAACGATGATTTGGATACAATAGCAATTCTAGATTGGCAAAGGACAGATCCATTGTTCCTCGAGATATTAAGATTTGACAACATAGTAGAGGGTAGAGCCATCATCACCGTTTCGTAACGTTGGAATAAAATTTTTCACTGATTATGCCAGATCCAAAGCAAATGAAGAGTAGCCAATGTATACTATGGTTAAGGCAATAGATATTCCAATTGATGGCACGGTACATGGTACATACATTATCAGAATACTGCAGCCACAGTATTAATGCGCTCAGTGATGATTTAGATTTTGTAGCTTTTCCAGAATGACATAAGGTTGATACACTTTTCCTCGTGATATTTACAATTCACATCACAGTATTGAGTACAGCTGTCACCACAGTAATGTAGACGTTGGTCTACTTTGTTCACTGATGATATAAATTCCAAATCAATCCTGGAATAAACAATGTATATAACGGTTCGGCTTGAAATTTTTAAAATTAGTCGTACGGTACACATAACAGGCACAAATGTAGCACTGTTTCCATTGGATTAATCTGTTCAATGATGATTTAATTTCAATATCAGTTCTAGAATAAAGCAATACACATCCACTAGCCCTTGAGGTAGTAACAATTGTCATCACGGTACTGAGAGCAGCCACCATCACAGTAATGTATCCGTTGGAGTAATTTGTTCACTGATGATGTAAATTGGAAAGTGATTCCAGAATAACCTATTCATAGTACGGTCATGGCAAGTGACATTAGCAGATTAAAGTGCGGCATATCTTATTTCTGCCAACGGAGCACAGTTAAGGTTTGGATTAATCTGATCAATGATGATATAGACACTATAACAACTCTAGGTTCACATAATATTCTTTCATCACCTCCTACGGCATTAGCAACAGGCAACATAGTACTTAGTGTAGCCGTCGTCCCAGTAATGTGGCCGTTGGACGAATTTGTTCACTGATGATGTATATTCCGAAGCAATTCTGGAAGAATCAGAGCATATTGCGGTTATACCTATAGATATTTACAACTGACTGTGCGTTACTTCGTACATCTACCAACAGAGCGTTGGCGGTGCTGGTTTAATCTGTTCAATGATGATTTATTTTCTATAACAATTCTGCAATGGCAAAATACAGATCCATTATCCCTTGCGAAAATAACAGTTGACGAAACAGTACTGAGTACAGCCATCATCAAAGTAATGCAGCCGTTGTATTAATTTGTATACTGATGATGCAAGTTCCGACGTTATTATGGAATAATCAATGTATCTCACGGATATGGTTTGAGATACTTTCAATTGACCGTACAGTACGTTATACATCCACCAGCAGGGCACTACGGCCGCTGTATTAATCTGTTCAGTGTTGATTTCGATTTCACAGATATTCTAGAATGGCAAAACATATATCCAATATCCCTGGAGATGATAACTATTGACAGCACAGCTATAATTACTGCCATCATAACAGCAATGTAGACACTGGTGTGCATGGTTCGCTGTTGATGTAAACTCTTAAGTACTTCCGGAACAAAATTTGTATACTACTTTTATGGCTAGTCATGTTTACAAATCGCAGTACGGTAACTAGCACGTCTTCCAACAAAGCACGGTTGTCGTTTGTTAAATCTGTGCACCGGCTGTGCATATTCCACAGTATTTTTAGGGCGAAAAATGCAGATCCATTAACCCTTGGGATAATAACTATTGACAAAGCGGTGCTGAATACAACAATCATCATAGCTCTGTAACGGTTGAATAACTTAGTTCAGTGATGACGACTATTCCAGTGTAGTTCTGGATTAATCTATATATATTACCGTAATGCCTAGTGATATTTACAATTGATATTGCGGTATATCGTGCAGCTGCCAGCTGAGCACTGTTGCCGTTGTGATAAGCTTGCCACTGATGATGTATAATACACAGCACTTCTAAAGCGAGAAATGCAGATCCATTTTTCCTAGATATACTATCGAGCGATAACACAGTACTGAGCACAGCCATGATCATATTACTTTATCGGTTGCATAACTTTAAGCTCTGCTAGTGTCAGTTCCAAAGCAATTCTAGAAAAATGAATGTGCTCAAAGTTTAGGGACAGAGACCGTTACAATTCGCAGTACGGTAATTAGTACATCTACCAACGGAGAACGGGTTCGTTGGTTTCAGTTTTTCACTGAATATGTACATTCTACAACAATTCTAGAACGAGGAATGCAGAACCATTATCCCCCGCGATATTAACAATTGACGACAAAGTACTGAGTACGGCCATCATCACATCATTGTAACTGTTGACAAACCCTATTCACAGATAATTTCAGTTCCAAAGCAATCATAGGATGTTCAATGCACACTACAATTATGGCTAGAGATATTTACAATTCAAAATACGGTAATTACTACATGAACCAACAGAGAGCCTTTGCCCATGTATAAAGTTGGTCACAGAGGAATTATATGCTACAGTAATTCCAGAACGAGAAATATCGATCCATTATCGCACGAGATATTTGCAATTGACAACGCATTACTGGTTACAGCCATTATCACAGTAATGCAGCGGTTGGACAACTTTGTTCCCTCATGATGTAAATTCCAGCGCATTTATGGTATAAACAATGCATATTACTGTGGCGGCTTGAGATATTTCCAATAGACTGTACGGTACTAGTTACGTCCAACAATATATCAGCTTAGGCTATGGATTAGACTGTTCAGTGGTGATATAATCCCAACGACATTTCTAGCATGACAAAATACAGGCCCACGGACACTCGAGGTATCGACAATTGACAACAGTGTACTGCTTACAGCTGTCGTCACAGTAACTTATACGTTGGACTTCTTTGTTCCCTGATGATGTATATTCCAAGGTAATTCTGAAATATCCTATGTATACTACTTTCATGGCTGGTGACGTTTAGTGTCCACAGTGCGGTAATTAGTACAACTACCAACATAACACTGTTGCCTCTAGATTAAATTGGTCACTGAAGACGTCTATTCCACAGTATATCTAGAACGAGAGTCTCAGGTCCGTTGTACCTCAAGATATAAGCAATTGGCAGGACAGTACAGATTACAGCCTTCTTCAAAGTACTGCAGGCGTTGGACCTTCATGATCACTGATGTTTTAAATCCTAATGCAATTCTCGAATTATCGACGTTTATTACGGTTATGGCTTGAGATGTTTCCAATTGAAACTTCAGTACATATTATATCCACCAATATAGCACAGTATCCGCTGGATTAACATGTTCAGTGGTTATTTAGCTCCTATAACAGTACAAGAATGTCAAAATACTGATCGACTGACACACGAGATGTTTGCTATTCACAACGCAGTACTGTGTGCAGGCATCATCACATTGGTGTAGCCGTTGCACTACCTTGTTCACTAATAATGGTAATTCCAAAAAAAATCTGGGGTAATGATTCTATCGTACAGTTTTGGCATGAGATATTTCCAATTGACAGTACAGTACTTACAACATGGATCAATATAGCGCTGTAACCGTTGTATTAAATTGTTTAGTGATGATTTAAGTTCAATAACCATTCTAGAATGAAGAAACACTAGTCCGCTGTCCCTCGATATACAAGCAATTGACGACACGGTTCTGAGTACAGCAATCATCGCAGTGCTGTATATGTTGCGTCATACTTCAACTGATGCTGCAAATTGCAAAGCAATTCTATGATAACCAGTGTATAGGAAGGTTACAGCTTTGGATATTTGCAATTGACATTGCAATGTTGAGTACATCCACCAACAGAGCACTTTTGCCGTTGTGTTATGCACTTCATCGGAGATTTATGTTCCACAAAAATTGTGGAATGAAGGATTAATGTTCATTATCCTCCTAGAATTTAGCAATTAACATCATAGTGGTGAGTGCAACCATCATCACTGAAATGTAGGTGTTGGGCTGCTTTTCCCTCTGATGATGTTAATTCTAAGGCAATTCTGGCACTATCAATTTTTATTACGGTTATAGCTTGAGATATTTACAATTGATATTACAGTACCTATTATATCCACCAATATGGCGCAGTTACCGTTGGATTAACATGTCAACAAGGATGATTTGAATTCTACAACAATTCACGAATGCCAATGTGCTGATCAACTGACACTTGAGATATTAAATATTCAGAACACAGTACTGAGTGCTGCCAATATCACAGTGGTGTAGCCGTAGGACTCCTTTATACACTAATAACGGTAATTAAATAGAAATTCTGGGTTAATGAATGTATCGTACGATTTTGGCTTGAGACGCTTCCATTGACAGTGCAGTAGTTATTGCATAGATCAATATAGCATTGTAGCCGTTGGATTAAACTGTTCAATGATGATTTAAATTAAATAACAGTTCCAGAACCAAAAATGCAGGTCCACCGTACCTCGAGATACTTGCAATTGACGACACAGTTCTGAGTAAAGCCATCGTCACAGTATTGTAGCCACTGAGTTACTTTGTCCACTGATGATGCTGGTCCCATAGCAATCCTGAAATAATCAATGTATAATACGGTTATGGCTAGCGATATGCACAATTGACTGTACAGTACCTAGTACATCTAAGCACAGAGCACTGTTGCAACCGGATCTGTCTTTTCACTCTTGATGTATATACTACAGAAACTCTGGAATGATAAATGAAGTCTCATTATCGCTCGTGATATTAACAATTGACAACACGGTAATCATAACATCAATCGTCACAGTAATATTTCTGTTGGAATGCATTGTTCGCTGGGGATATAAATTGCAAAGGAATTCTGGAGCAATGAACGTATCGTACCGTTTTGCCTTATGATATTTCGAATTGACAGTACGGTACTCTGTGCATCCAACACCGGAACCATGCCGTAGTAGTATTAATCTGTTCAATGATGATATAGATTTTATGGCAATTCGTGAATGACAAAATACAGATCCAGTGAACCTCGGGATATAAGCAATTGGCAACACAGTACTGAGTACAGCAATCATCTCAGTGATGTAGATGTTGCATCACAAGTCGACTGATGCTTCAGATTGCAAAGCTATCCTATGCTAACTAGTGTACAGTACGGTTATAGCATTGAAAATTTACAATTGACTGTACGGTGCTGAAATCATCCACCGACAGAACACTGTAGCCATTGGATTAATCTGTTCAATGATGATCTATACTCTGCAGTAATTCTAGAATGACACAATTCAGATCCATTATCCCACGCAATGTTAGCAACTGACAACAGAATACTGAGTACAACCATCGTCCCAGTACTCTTACCGTTGTACTACATTGTTCACTGATGATGCAAATTCCAAAGAAATTCTGGAATAATCAATGCTCGTCACAGTTATGGCTTGGGATATCTCGAGCTGTCAGTACGGATCTTAGCACATCTACCTACAGAGCTCTGTTGCCGTTGGAGTTATCTGTTCACAAATGACTTATGCTCTGCAGCAGCTCTAGAATGACAATGGACAGATCCATCTTCCGCCGAAACATTGACAATTGGCTGCAAAGTACTGAGTACAGCCATCATTACAGTAATGTAGTCTACGGCTTAATATGTTCACTGATGACGTAAATTCGGTTACTACTAGAATGGTATGTTTGTAGTGCGGTTGAGTCTAGTGACATTTACAATTGACAATACGGCAATTTGTACTTCTTCCAACATAGCACTCTTGCCGTTGGGATAATCTGTTCACTAAGGATGTATGTTCCACAGCAATTCTTGAGCGAAACATGCAGATCCATTGTACCTCGAGGTAGTAACATATAACATCACAGCACTGAGTACAGACATCAACACAGTATTGTAGCCGTTGAACATCTTTCACCACTTATGATGAAAATTCCAGTATGGTAGACATTACATCTGCCAGTATATAACTGTGGCCGTTGAATTAGGACGTTCAATGATGATACAAGTCCTATAACATTTCTAGAATGACACAAGGCGGATCCACTCTTCCTTGTGCTATTAACAATGGACAACAGAGTTCTGAGTATAGCCATCATCACAGTAATAGTTACGATGGACTACTTCGTTCACTGATGATATACATCAGAAAGCGGTTCCTGCATGACATCTGTATTGTGCGCCTATGCTCAGTGACACTTACAATTGTCAGTGCGGCATTTACTACGCCTTCCAGCAGATCACTGTTGCCGCCGGATTGATCTGTTCACTTACAGTGTATATTCCGCTGCAACTCTTGAACGAGAAATGCAGATCCATTATCCCTCGAGAAATTAAAATATGAGAAAACAGTACTGAGTACAGCCACCGGCACAGTATTGTAGCCGTTGAATAACATTGTCCACTGATGATGTAAATCCCAAAGCAATTCTAGAATAATCTATGTTTATTACGGTTGCCTTGAGCTATTTGCAATTGACTCCACGGCACTAATTACATCTACCAATGTAGCACAGTCGTCGCTGGATTAATCTGATCAATGATGATGTACTTTCTGTAACAACTCTGTAATTACAAAATACAAACCCACTTTTCTTCCAGTCATTCACAATTTACATCACAATCCTGAGTACACCCACCATCTCAGTAATCTAGTCGTAGGGCTACTTTGTCTACTAGTAATATAAATTCTAAAGTGATTCTAGAATAACCTATACATTTTGCGGTTATGCTTAGTGATATTTACAATTGAGAGTACGGCATTAACTACGTCTTCCAGCAGACCTCTGTTCCTGCCGGATTGATCTGCTCTCTTACGATGTATATTCCACAGCAATTATAGCACGAGAGATGCAGATCCAACATCCCTTGAGATATTAAAAAATGACAACAATGTACAGAGTACAGACATCATCACATCATTGTGGACGTTGAGTAATATTGTTCACTAATGATGTAAGCTCCACCGCAATTCTAGAGCAATCAATGTATATTACTTGGCTGCCTTCAGATATTTTAAACGACAGTACAGCATATACTGCGTCCACCAATATAGCGTAGTAGCCGTTGGATTATTCCATTCAATGATGCTCTAAATTCTATAACAATACTAGAATGACAAAATACAAATCCACTGACCCAAGAGGTATTAGCAATTTACAGCATAGTACTGAGTACAGCGACCATCACAATTATGAAGCAGCCATACTAAATTGTACACTTATAATGTAAATTAGAGAGTGAACCTAGTGTAACCTATGTATAGAGTGGCTACATCCAATGCCATTTACAGTTGACAGTACGGCACTTTGTACACCTTCCAACAGTTCACTGTTGTCGTTGGATTAATCTATTCACTGATAGTGTATATTCCGCTGCAAATCTAGAACGAGAAATGCAGGTCCATTATAGATCTAGAAATTGATAAATGACAAGACAATACTGATTACAGACATCATCACAACATCGTAGCCGTTGTATAATTTTGTTCAGTGCTGATGTAAGTTGCAAAGCAATTGTGGAGTAAGCTATGGATATTCCGGTTGTGTAGAGACATTCCTAATTGACAGTTCGGTACTTATTACGTCACCGAATATAGCACAGAATCCGTCGCACAATTCCCATAGATGATGATTTAAATTCCACAAAGTTCTAGAATGGCAGAAGAGATATTCATTTACTCTCGAGATATTTGCAATTTACGGCACAGTACTGAGTACGCCCAAAATCAGAGTAATGTATCTGTTGGACAACTATGTTCACTAATAATGTAAATTCGAAGGTGAAACTAGTATAACCTATGTATTGAGCGGCCATGGTTAGTGACATTTGCAAATGGCTGTACGGCGTCTAGTACGTCCTCCAACAAATCACAGTTGCCGTTGTGTTAATACCTTCACTGATATCGTAAAACATGCAGCAATTCTAGAACGAGAAGTGTAGATCCATTGTCCCTCGAGATATTCGCAAATGTTAACACAGTACAGAGTGCAGACATCACCACAGCATTGTAGCTGTTGAGTAATTTTGTTCACTGATGTTGTAAATTCCATAGCAATTAGAGAGGGATCTGTGTATATTACGGTTTTCTGGAGACATCTCCAATTGACAGTACGGAACTGATAATACCCAAAAATATCGCACAGTAGTCGTTGGATTAATCTGATCAGTGATGATTTAAATAATGTATAATCTGTAGAATAACAAAATACAGAACCACTGTGCCTTGCGGTATTAACAATTTAGCTCACAGTGACGAGAATCCCCACCATCACAGTAACGTTGCCGTTGCCCTACTTTGTTCGCAGACAATGTAAATTCGAACCTGTTTCTCGAAAAAGCTGTGCCTTCTTCGGTTATTCTTAGTGATATTTACAATTGACTGTACTTCATTTAGTACGTCTCCAAACATATCAGTCCTGCCGTCGGATTGTGCTGTTCACAGACGATGTATAATCCACAGCAATTACAGAGCTATAAATGCATAAGCACTACTCCTTGTGAGATAGAAAATATAACACAGAACTGAGTACAGTCATCATTAGAGTGTTGTAGCCGTTGAATAATTTTGTTGACTGTTGACGAAGATTCCAAAGCTATTCCGGAGTTATCAATGTATATTACAGTTGTCCTGAAATATTTCCAATTGACAGTGTTGTACTTACTATGTCCACGAATACAGCATGGTAGCCGTTGGATTATTCTGTTCAGTGATCATCTAAATTCTATAACTATTCCAGAATTACAAAATACATACCCACTAACCATCGAGGCCTTAGCAATTTGCAACACAGTAGCGAATACACACAAAATCACAGTAATGTTGCCGTTGGACTACTTTTTTCACTGACAATGTACATTCGAATGAGACTGTAGAATAACATATGTTTTTTACGATTATGTCTAGTGACACTTATAATTGACAGTACGGCATTTAGTACATCTCCCAACAAATCACTGTTGCCGTTCTATTGATCTGCTCACTGATGATGCGTATTCCACTGCAATACTAGAACGAGACATGCAGGTCCTATATCCCTCGAAATACTGACAAATGACGATGCAGTATTGAGTACAGCCATCATCGCAAAGCTCTAACCGTTGAATAATTATGTACACTGATGTTGTAAGTTACAAAGCAATTCTAGAGCAACTTATGTATGTTACAGATGTCTTGAGTCATTTCCAATTGACGGTAACGTACCTATTACATCCACCAATATAGCACAATTGCCGTTGGATTAATCTGTTCAAAGGTGATTTAAATCCTACAAAATTTCTAGATTAGCAAAACACAGATCCACTGACCCTCGAGTTATTGACAATTAACAACACAGTACTGAGCACAGCCTCCATCACGGCAATCTAGCCGCTGGAGTACATGGTCCACTGATGATGTAAATTCGCAAATGAATCTAAAATATCCTAAGTATAGTGCGGCTATGGCTAGTGATATATATAAGTGACAGCACGGCATTTAGTACAGATTCCAACTGATGACATTTGACGTAGGAATAATCTGTCCACTGACGATAAATTTTCCACAGCAATCCTACAATGAGAAATACAGATACTTTACCACTCGAGGTACTAACAATTGACGAAGCAGTGCTGGTTACAGCCATCATCACAGCACTGTAGCCGCTGAATAATTTTTTTCACTTATGATGTAAATTTCAAAGCAGTTCCAGAGTAATCTATGTATATTACGGTTTCCTTGAGACATTTCCATCTGACATTGCAGTACATATGCCATTCACTAATATGGCACAGTAGCCGTTGGATTAATTTGTTCAATTATGATGTAAATTGTACAACAAGTCTAGAATGACAAAATCGAGATGTTAACAATTTACAACACAGGTGTGTGTACACCCACCATCACAGTAATATAGTCGTTGGGCTACATTGTTCACTGATAATATAAATTAGACGGTGATACTATAATAACATATATATTTTGCGGTTATGGTTAGTGTTATTTACAATTGAGAGTACGGAATTTATTACATCCTGAAAGTGATTACAGATGCCGTTGAGTAAATCTGTTCGTTGATGTTGAATACCCTACAGCAATTCTAGTACGAGAAGTGCAGATCCTTCATCCTTCGAGATATTAGCAAGTGATGACACAGTACAAGGTACAGCCATCACTGCAGCATTGTAGCCGTTGAATAATTTTGTTCATTGATGACGTAAATTCTAAGGAATTTCTAGTGTAATCTATGTGTACCTCGGTTGGCTGGAGATATTTCCAAACGACTGTACGGTACTTATTAAATCCACCAATATAGCACAATGGTCGTTTCATTATTCTGTTCAATGGTATTTTAAATACTATAGCAATTCTAGTACAAAAAGTACAGTTCCTTCGACCCTCGAGACATTAGCAATTTACGACACAGTACTGAGTACACTCACCACCTCAGTGATGCATCTGTTGGGCTACATTGCTCACTGGTAATGTAGGTTAGAATGTGATTCTAGATTAGCAAATGTACTGTGCGGTTATTGTTAGTGGTATTTACAATTGAGAGTAGGGCGGTTAGTACATCTCCCAACAGTTCGCAGTTGCCGTTGTATTAATATGTTCACTGGTGGCGTATATACCGCACCAATTCTAAAACGAGAAATGCAGATCCATTGTTCTTTGAGAAGTTAAAAAACGACAACACAGTACTGATTACAGTCATCATCACAGAATTTTAGCCGTTGAATAACCTTGTTCACTTGTGATGCAAATTCGAAGGAAATTCGAGAATAATCATATTACGGTTGTCTTCAGATATTTCCAATTGACAGTACGATACATACAATATTCATCAATACAGCACAGCATCAGTACGATTATTCTCCTCAATGATGCTTTAAATACCATAAAAATTCTATAATGGGAAAATACAGATCCTCTGACCCTGGAGATATCAGTAACTTACAACACTGTACTGCGTACACCGACCATCTCAGTTATGTAGACGGCTTGCTACTTTGTTCACTGAAAATATAAATTCGAAGGTGATCCTCGAATAACCTACGAATAATGCTGTTATGGCAAGTGATATATTCAATTGGCAGTACGGCACATAGTACGTCATCCAACAGATCACAGCTGCCGTTGGATTTATCTGTTCTCTGGCGATGTACAACCCACAGCAGTTCTAGAACGAGAAATGCAGGTCCATCGTCCCTCGAGATATAAACAAATGACAACACAGAACTCAGTGCCTCCATCATCGCTGTATTCTAGCCGTTGTATTACTTTGCACACTGCTGATGCAAATTAGAAGGCACTTCGGGCCTAATCGTTGTATATTACGGCTATTGTTTTAGTCATATCCAGTTGGCAGTATGGTACATAATATATCCACCAATATAGCGCTGTAACAGCTGAATAGAACTGTTCAATGACGATTTAAATTCCATAACATTTCTGGAATGACAAAATGCATGCCCAATATTCCTTGAGATATTAAGTATTGACAAAGCAGCACTGAGTACGGCCATCACCGACGTATCGTTTACGATGGAATACTTTGTTAACTGATGACGTAAGTCCGAAAGCGATTCTAGAATAACATATTTATTGTGCGGTTATGCTCCGTGATATAGACAATTGAAGGTACGGCATTTAGTACGTCATCCAACGGATCACTGTTGGCGTTGGGATAATCTGTTCACTGATGATGAATACTCCGCAGAAATTCTAGAACGAGAAACGCAGATCCATTAACCCGCGAGAAATTAACAACTGACGACACAGTAATAAGAACTGCCATATTCATACTATTGTAGCAGTTGAACGACATTGTTGACTGATGACGAAAATAAATAAGCAATTCTGGAACACTCAATGTATATTACGGTCTCCTTGAGACATTTCCAATTGACAGTAAGGTACTTATTACATCCACCAATATAGCACAGTAGCCGTTGGATTAATCTGTTCAATGATGATTTAAATTCTGTGGAAATTCTGGAGTGACAAAGTGCAGGTCCACCGTCCCTCGATATATTAACGATTTACATCACACTACTCAGTACCGCATCCATCTCACTTATGTAGCCGTTGGAATACTTTGTTCACTGACAATGTAAATTCGAAAATTATTCTAGAATAACCTATGTATTGTGCGGTTAAGCTTAGTGTTATTTACAATTGGCAGTACGGCATTCAGTAGGACTGTAAACACTTCACCGTTGTCTATGGATTAATATGTCGACTGGTGTGGTATATCCCGCAGCAAATATAGAACCAGAAATGCGTGTCCATTAGGCCTCGAGAAATTAAAAAATGACAACACAGTACAAAGTGCGGCCATCATCAGAGTATTGTAGTCGTTGTAATATTTTGTTCACTAATGATGGAAGTTCCAAAGCTTTCCTGGAGTATTCTATGTACATTACGTTTGTCTTGAGCCGCTTCCAATTGGCATTACGGTACTTACTCAATCCACAAATATAGCACAGTAATCGTTGGATCACTCTGTTCAATGACGATCTAAATCCTATATCAATCCTTGAATAGTAAAATGCAGATCCACCGAACCTCGAGATATTGACAATTGACAACACAGTACTGAGTACAGCAGTCATCTAAGTAGTGTAGCCGCTGGACTACTGTATTCACTTATAATGTAAATTGGAAGGTGATTCTAGTATAACCAATGTATTCTGCGGTTATGCTTAATGATATTTACAATTGACAGTACGGCATTTAGTACGTCTCCCAAAAGATGCCACTGTTGCCGCTGAATTAATGTGCTTACTGATGGTGGAAATTACACAGCAATTTTCGAACGAGAAATGCAGATCCATTATCCCTCCATATAAGAAATATTGACAACACCTTACTGAGTACAGCCATCATCACAGTATTGTAAGAGTAGAATAACCTTGTTCAATGATAATGTCAGTTCCAAATGAATACTTGCATCACATATGCGTACTACTATTATGGCTGGATACATTTACAGATTGCACAGCGCTACCTATTACATCCACAAATATAGCACAGTATCCGTTGAATTATACAGTTCAATGATGATTTAAATTCCATAACGATTCTAGAACGACAAAATACTCTTTCAAGTACTGAGTACATTCATCTCCACAGACATGTACACTTTTGACTATTATGTTCACTGATGATGTAAATTCAGATGTAAATCTAGAATATCATATGTATATTTTGGTTATGTCTAGTGATACTTGCAATAGCCATTACGGCGATTAGTACATCCACCAATAGAGCACTGCCGTCGGCGGATTAATCTGTTTACCAATTATGTATATTCTACAGTAATTCGAGGACAATAAATGCAGAGACATTATCGCTCAGGATATCTACCGCTGACAACACAGTACTTAGTACAGCTATCATAATGTTAGTTTAGCCACTCAATATTTTTGTTCACTGATAAAGTCAGTTCCAAAGCATCTCTGGAGTAATCTATCTAAGCTACAGTTATGGCTAGAGATATCTACAGTTGGCATTACTTTTCCTAGCAACACAACTATCAGGGCCCTGTAGCTATTCGATTAACCTGTTCAATGATGATTTAGATCATATAGCAGTTATACATTGACAAATACCGGTCCACTGCCTCCCGAGATATTGTCAACTGAAGACACAGTACTGAATATAGCTATCATCACAGACATGTAGACGTTGTACTGCTTTGTTCATTGGTGTCGTATATTCGAAAGTGTTTCTAGAAAAACGTATGTATACTGCGTTTGTGACTAGTGGTGTGTTCTACTGGCAGTACGGAATTTAAAACCTCTTCCAAAAGAAGATTCTTGCCGTTGTAATAATTTGGTCACTGTTGATGTATATTAAACAGCAATTCCAGACCGAGAAATGCAGATCCATTATCCCTCGAGAGTTTAGCAAATAACAACACAGTACTGAGCACTGGCATTGCCACAAAATTGTGGACGCTGAAAGTCTTTGTTCACTGATGACGCTAATTCCGAATCAATTCTATGATAACCAACGTATAGTATGATCTTGGTATGGGACATTTCCAATAGACGGTACGGCACTTATTACATCCTCCAATATAGCACTGTAGCCGTTGTATTAAGCTGTACAATGATAACTTAAATTCTATTAATATTTTAGGATGACAAAGTGCAGGCCCACTAAACCACGAGGTATCAATGATTGACAACACTTTACCGAGTACCGCCATCATCACAGTAATGTAGACGTTGAACCACTATCTCTACTGATGATGTAAATTCCAAAGTAATACTGAACTAACATATGTATACTACGGTTATGGCAACTGATACTTGGAATTGAAAAACGGCATTTAGTGCATCTTCAGACAGAGCACTGTTGAAGTTGCATTAATCTGTCCCTTGATGATGTATATTCCACAGCAATTCTAGGTCGTGAAATACAGATACGCCACCCCTCGAGTAATTAACAATTGGCGACACAGTTCTGAATACAGCCATCTTCAATGTCATGTAATCGTTGGACGAATATTCTAACTGATAATGTAAATTCCACAGCAATTTGGGAATAATCATTGTATATTACGGCGATGGCAATAGATATGTACGAATGACTGTACGTTACTTCGTTCATCTTCCGACAGAGCACCATTGCCGCTAGATTAACATGCTCACTGATGTTGTCTATACCACAGCAATTCTAGGTTGAGAAATGCAGTTCCATTATCACTGGAAGTAATGCCAATGGACAACACAGTACCCATTAAAGACATCATCACAATATTGTAACATTTGAATAACATTGTTAACTGAAAATGTCAGTTCCAAAATAGCTCTAGAATGAAAATGTATACTACCGTTGAAGCTAGAGATATTTACAATTCACAGTACGGTGGTTACTACATTTACCAGCAGAGCACTGTTGCTGTTGGATTAACTTCGACGCCGAATTCGTATATCCTACAGCAATTCTAGAACGATGAATGCAGTTTCATTTTCCTTCGAGACGTTGACAGTTGACAACACAGTACTGAGTACAATCATCACCACATTATTGTAGACGTTGAATAAATTTGTTCACTGAAAATTGAAGGAAATACTAGAATAATCAATGTATACTGCGACTACGAACAGAGATATGTAAAATTGACAGTTCGCTATTGAGTGCGTCTATTAATATAGCACTCTTGCCATTGCATTAATCTGTTCAATGACGATTGATGTTCCATAACAGTTCTAGAATTGCAAAATGCAGATTCATTATCCCTGGCGAAATGAAAAATTGGCAATACAGTAATGAGGACAGCCACCATCACAGTAATGTTGCCGTTGGACAAATTTTTTCACTGACGAAGTAAATTACAAAGCAAATCTAGAATTGTCAATGTATACAACGATTAGGACTAGAGATATTTACAATTGGCAGTAAGGTGTTTAGTATATCCAGAAATATGTGACTGCAGCATTTGGGCTAATCTGTCCAATGATGATTTATATCCTGTAAGAATTCTAGGATGAGAAAATACAGATCGAAAGGCCCTCGAGATATTATCAATTGGCAACACAGTACTGAGTACAGCCGTCATCACGGTATTGTAGCGGTTGGTCCACATTGTTCACTCATGATTTAAATACATAGGTAACTTCGGAATAACCTATGTATAGTACGGTTATGGCAAGTGATATCTACAACTTCAAGTACGGCACTTAGTACATCTTCCAACGGAGCACCGTTGCCGATGGAGTAATTTGTTCACTCATGATGTATATGCCACAATAATACTGGAACGGCAAATGCAGGTCCACTATCGATTGAGATATTGCCAATTAACAACACAGTACTGAGTACATTCATCAGCACAGTATTCTAATATTTGAACAACTTTTTCACTCATAATGTCAGTTCCATATAATTCTGGAATAATGAATGTATCTCACGGTTAGGGCTAGAAACACTTACAATTGTCATTGCGGTACTCCGTACATCCACAAGTAGAGCACTGTGACCGTTGGATTTATCTGCTGAATGATGCTTTAGACACTATAAGTATTCCACAATGACAAAATACAGATCAATTACCCCTCCCGATGCTAACAATTGAGAACACAGTACTGAGTACATCCATTATCATGTGAGTGCAGCGGTTGGAATACATTGCTCACTGACAATGTAACTTCCAATGTAATTCTAGAATAATCAATGTACGTTACGGTTGTGGTTTGAGAGACTTACAATTGACATTACAGTTCTTCGTACATCTATCAACAGGGCAATGTTACCGTTGGAATAATCTGCTCAATGATGATATAAATTCGATAACACATCCAGAATATCAAAATGCATGTGAAGTATCCCACGAGACATATGCAACTGACAACACAGAATTGAATACAGCCGCTATCACAATAACATAGACGTTGGACTACTCCGATCACTGATGTTGTAAAATCCATAGCAATTCCAGAATAACCAATGTATATTGCGCTTGCGGCTTGACATATTTAAAATTGACATTACGGGATTTCGTACATCTGCCGACATAGCCCTGTTACCGCTGGATTGAATCTTTCACTGAAGATGTATATTCTGAAGCAACTCTAGAACGAGGTTCGCAGACCCATTGTCCCTCGCGACATGAACAATTGACAGCACAGTACTGAGTGAGGCCATCATCACAGCACTGTAGCCGCTGGGCTACTCAGTTCACTGGTGTAAATTCCAAAATAAATCTAGGATTAAAATTCACAGATTAATCATCCCTCCACATATTAACAATTGACAACACGGTACAGGGTCCAGCCATCATCACAGTACCTTAGACATTGGAATAATACGTTCATTGATGACCTAAATTCCAGAGCCATTCTAGAATAATTAATGTATAGTACGATTATCTCTGGAGATACTAACAATTGACAGTGTGGCGCGTAGTACATGCACAAATAGGTATAATTAGACTTTGGATTAATCTGATTACTGATGATGTATGTTTAACTGCAACTCTAGGATAAAAAACAAATTAATTATCCATCAGAAAATTAGTAACTGGTAACACAGTCATCGCAGTACTGCAACCATTTGATTACTATTTCCATTGATGACTTAAATCAGTCAGCCATACTCTGATATTCAATGTATGTTACATTAATTGACAGAGGTATGCACAGCTGATAGTAAGCAACTAATTACATTCACCAAGAGAGCACTGTTGCCGATGGATTAATCTGTTCAATGGTCATATATATTCTGTAGCAATTCTAGAACGGCAATGGAGGAATCCTTCAACCAGGGAGATGTTAACAATAGACAACGCAGTAATGAGTGCTGCCATCATAACATTACTGTTGCCTTTGCAGTAATTGAATCATTGTTGGTTTAAGTACCCAAACAATTCTAGATAATCATTGCTTACTACGTTTATCTCTAGAGAGAGTTACTATTGACAATACGGTACATGGTACATAAATCAAGCGAGCACTATTGCCGTTGGATTAGTTAGTTCACTGCTTATTTATATTCCGTAGCTATGATAGAATGTAAAATGCGGATCCATTACCCTCGAGATATTAACAATTGGCAACACAGTACTGAGTACAGCTACCGCCTCAGTACAATAGCAGTTGAATTTCATTTTCCATTGATGATTTATATTCCCAAGCCAATCTAGAATAATCAATGTATAGTACAGTTATGGATTGAGACATTTAGAATTGATTGTACTCTGCGTTGAACATACACCAACAGAGCACGGTTGCAGTTGGATTAACATGCTCACTGATGATCTGTATTTTCCTGCAATTCTAGGCGGACAAAGGGCAGATCATTTATCCCACGGGAAACTAGCAATTGACAACACAGTACAAAGTGGAGCAATCATCACGGTACAGTAGCCGTAGGATTAGCTTGTTCATTGAAGGTGTAAATTCCACAGCAATTCTAGGTTAATCAACATATAAATCATTTCCGGCTAGATATATAAACAATTGGCAGTACACTGCTTAGCACATGAACCAACGTTGCACTGTATCCGTTAAATTAATCTCTACACTGAAGATACAGATTCTATTGTAATTCCAGAATGACAGAAGACAGATCTATTATTGATCGCGATACTGACAGTTGACAGAACCGAACTGAATACAGTCATCGTTTGAGTACTGTAGTCCTTGCAATAATGTGCACTCTGAAGGCTTCATTTCCATAGCGATTCTAGTATTACCAATGTGTAGATCAGTTATGACTAGAGATATTTACTATTGATTGTACGGTACTTATTACATCCACCAAAACAGCACCATACCCGTTCGATTAAACTGCTCACTGATGACTTGAATTGCATAGCAATAATACAATGACGAAAGGCACATCTATTATTGCTCAAGACATTAATAATTGACATGGCGGTACTAATTACAGCCATATACACAATACGGTAGCCGTGGAATTAGTCTTTTCACTGATGATTTGTGTTCCACACCAGTACTAGCATAATCAATGCATTGAACAATTATGGCTGGAGCTATTTACAAATGACAGTGCGGCACCAAGTAGATCCACCTACAGAACACTATAGCTGTTGGGTTAATCTCTTCAATGGTTGTCTAAATACTGCATCAATTCCAGAATGACAAAAGACAGTTCCATTACCGCTCGAGACAATAGCAGCGGACAAAACAGTACTCAGTCCAGTCATCACCAAGGTACTGCAGACTATCTACTAATTTCATTACTACGAATTTAAATTCCAGAGCAATTTATCATAATCAATATCTAGATCACCTATGGCTTCAGATATTTATAATTGTCTGCTCGGTGCTTAGTACATTCGCCAGCAGATCACTACAGCCGTTGGATAAGGCAGTCCACTAACAATTTAGTCTCCATAGCTGTTCTGGAATGATCAACGGATAGATCACACGTCGGATGTGACATTGACAAATTCCTGTGAAGAAATGAGTGCGTCCGTTTACACTATACTGTGGCCATTGCAATAATCTGTCCGCTGATCATCTAAGATCTTCAGTAACTGTAGAATTATCAATGGGTGGAGTAATTTTCTCTAGAGATATTGATATATGTCAATACAGTACTAAATATAGGCATCTACATAACTGTACAGCCTGTGTACTACAATGCAGTACTATGATGAGGCATCTGCAGAGCTCTATAGCATTTGTATTAAACTACACTCCGTTCATCTGAGTTATTGTGTGTATTGCAATTCTAGATGGATCGATCGTTAGATGAGTTATAGCTTCGAATTTTTACAATTTTCAATGCAGTGCAGAGTACTGCCGCCATCACTGTACTATAGCCCTTGGAATATTCAATACAGTGATTACGTTAATTCTACAGCAATTCAGGAATTATCAATTCATAGATCAGGTATCGCTAGAGATATTTCGACTTGACAATACGGTACACCGAACAGACACCAGCACATGATTGTATACTTTGGACCAATCTATGCACTGATCATTTAAATTCGACAGCAGTTCTAGAGTGATAAATAGATAGATCAATTGTCACTTTAGGTATAGACATTTCACAATGCAGTACTGAGTGTAGCTAACTCTACAGTGATATTTCCATTGGACTAATCAATTCGCTGATGATCGTGTTCTTTAGCAATTCTTGAACGGTGAAAGGACAAATCAATCATAGCAGGGTATACTAGCAAGTGACAATATTTCTTATTACATCCGTCAACACGGAACTATCGTCATTGGATTAATCAATTCCCTGGTCGTCAAATCTGTACAGCAATTATAGAGAGATAAATGGACAGGTCAATTACCGCTAGAGATACTGGAAAATGGCAATACATTACAAAGAATTGCAATCTACACAGTAATACAGCAAGTGGATTAATTAATTCCGTGACATCCTAAATTTTTTAAAAGCTGTTCAATATTCAATGGATATAGCAATTGTCGCTAGGGACGTTGGCAAATGTGAATATACCATTGAGCATCGCCAACTGCACGGAACTATATCCGACGGATTAATATGTGCAATGGTGATCTATATTCCAGAGCTACTCTATAATAATCAATGTATAGATGAGTTGTGTCTAGAGTGCTTTACAGTTGACTATACGGTACTATGTACAGCCACCAATACACAACTATAGCCGATGGAGTTATCTTTACACTGACGACTTTATTTCCACAGAGATTCCAGAATGATCGAAAGATAGGTCAATTGTAGCTGGAGGTATAAACAATTGTCAACACACTACTGATTGTAACCATCAACATGGTTCTACAGCCTTTGTATTAACTTATATCCTGTTCATCTGCGTTCTTCCGCAATTCCCGAATGAATAGCGTTATTCACGGAATAGCTCACAATTCATGCCTTTCAGCGCAGCTTCAAAGCAGCTTCAGCGATTTTTTAGAAAATCATCAGTTTATTTGCGATATAACCTTGCTACTACTGCAGAACTGCATGAAGCTGCGCAGAATGGCGTGTTTCATTGAATAACGCATCTTTCATGCATTTTCAGCGCAGTTTGAATACAGTTTCAGCGAACCTTTGGAATAATTGGGTTTTTTACGGTAAAGTTTTTTTTACTGCTCCTGAACTTCACATAACAACACTATTCTGGTAATGTCACATATTTCCAGCAATTTCAGTGTTGCTTGATCGCGGCTACAGCGAATTTTTAAAAAATTTCGATTTTTGGGCGAAGATTTACTACTGCTTTATTACTGCACAGGAATACTTGTTTTACTAATATCACAATTTTCATGCAAATTGGGCGGAATTTGTTTATAGTTTCAGCAAATCTTATTAATACCTTCGATTTTTTGTTGCAAAGTTTTACTACTGATTCAAATCTGCACCGAATAGCCTTATTTTAGTAATGTCAAATACTTCATATAACTTGAACGCAGTTTGATTACATTTGTGTCGTCTGCCAACCTTTACTGATAGGTATTACGTGCCACATTAACTGTATCTTACTCATTAAATATAAGCATCTATTACCCAGGAGCGATCCAATAAGGGTCTTGTACTCCATAAATATAAGAAACTGTCGTAGAAGGGTGATCCTATAAAGCACAACTTCGAACCATATTATAACAATGTCTCGAGACCCATGCATCTGCTCTTCGAGCGCCAAAGCCATTTGTAAAGGCCAACATGATGCGTCCCCTTTCTGAATGCACAGCTCCCGACTAGTCCAAGACGTACGAGGGAGTCATAGTGGCGAGGGAAGGAGCTTGGTCGCGCTGGCGCCTCGATCACTCATTCCTCGTCCCACGATCCTCGCTCTTCGCTCACTAATTCCGGTACACTCAGCACGTTGTTGCCTTGAGTGTCGCGTTTATGGTTATCAACCACTTGCGCTTCGAAAAATTTTCGCGATGTACAGGTAACAATTCGAAACTTCCCTTGTATGTACTAATGGATTCCGGTAGTTGCCATTTATGGTGAGATGAAAATAGAAAATCACGAGTACTTCATTTCCATCTTCCACGTAAAGTTATTTCTGTTTCAGTTATTATAATATAGTCGTTACTTAAGCTAAACAAGCATGATAACATTGCGTGGAAGACGAGGTAACCTTTTTCGAAATTAGTATGGACAATTCTTTGGTTTCAATTTGTGAGCTTTACTCTCATGGTTGAAATCGTATTTGTATTATTATCTTAATACTTCTATGTAAATTACTCGTTGATTTTCCATCGTCCTGACTGTTTCGTTTACGACAGCAGTTTATCGGTTGGTACCTTTTTCATACGAATGTCCTTTACAATTGCTAATGCTTCTATATAGCAACGTTCTTGGAATATCCACTACAAATTCGGCTTCTGTAATTTTATCATAGTCCTCATCGTTTAAACCACCTCTCAATTAACTGTACCACACTTCACATTGCGTCATACATTGCGACTAATTTTCGGAAATGTTTCTAGCTTACTCCAAGTTTGCTCACGTAAAAACGAGCCATGCACTGTCTTCCTGAACTGTATTTGATTACATTCTTGAAGCGCTTATATCAGCATCGGAAGAAATATCCTTCACCTTCCTTTATTGTTGTAATCATTACGTACAAGAAGTTTTAACGATAACTAGTATTAGTTCTCCAGTAGTATTTCTGTAAACATACTGTAATTAAATTTAGATTCAATTCCGTATATTGGTACTATTCACGTCGTTGGCCACAAATACCTTATTGCCAACCATTCCAATTAAAGTTTCAGTTACAAATTGTTCACATCG